>NC_047075.1:14113735-14413024 GCF_902459465.1 Asterias rubens | reverse complement strand
TATTGCATCACGACGGCGATTTAACCTAAATATAACACGAGCAGCCCAGTTCTGCAAACTGTGAAGTCTCTTTTAAAATATACATGTGGGATTTCTGTAAGCAGCCCAATACAACAATCTAACCGAGAAAGAACATGGCTGTGAATCACATGATGTTATGCATCGTCAGATTCATACTTCCTAATCTGTGACACATGAAATCGAACACACTTGCAAAGCTGGAGCCGATTTCATGAAACGTTAATCTTAGGGTTTTCATGTTACGGTGCAAGGCTGGGACTCAACTCAAGTCGTAAGATTAACACAAGTTGGAAAGAGTTTGGTGAAATCGAAAGCAGGTCTATTTGATCAGTCATAGACAATTCAATCAAAATATGCACCAAAGTTCTTGACTGATGTGGATGGTGCGTGCATTCTGAATGGTTCCAAATGTAAGGATGACATTTATACTGTGCAATTACCAAAAATTATTTTGCTCATTTTAGTTAAAATTTATTCTTTCCAATCCAAATACTTAAATATCCAAAGCACAGACTGAGAGGGTTTGATAATGTATTAAGGCTAGGCGGTTGTGCAACATAGGTAGAAAACCCATTAAAAATGTTCATTCAAGTTAGTTTTCCCCTATCCACCACTGTTTACATTTCTTTACGGTCTTCTACCGGTGTCCACCCGAAGGTCCATTAGTCTGAAGGTTCGATTGTCCGAACGCACAAATTTCCCATAACAGGGGGTTCATTAGTCCCAAAATGAAGTAGGTTTCATTAACCCATACATTTGATACGATAGTCCGAAGGTTCATTGATCCGAAGGTTCACTGGTCAAAATAAGGTCCGATAGTCCGAATCAACGATCAAACCTTATTGTCAATTCGGACTATCGGACCTTATTGTCAATTTGGACTATCGAACCTTCAGACTATTGAACCTTCGGACCATCGAGCTGTAACCCTTCTAGCACTCGCCTAGTTTGTAAATTGTTTAAAGTGTTTTGTAATAAACAGGTTTTGCAAAATCCGTGGTCAACTACTCACTATGTTAATATAGCAACCTGGAGGTGCAAGGGAAACACTCCACATTTTCCTAGATTTGCAGTTTCTACCATCAATATCCATTAGTCTGAAGGTATTTTAATTGTTTATTGCTCAATTTAATTTATTTATTTCAACCACAGGTTTGCATTTGTTGATCGATTTATCAATAAATTTGTTTCTTGTTTTTTGTTTGAGGCAAACTACAATTTGAGTCACTGTTCCTTTTTTGCATTTCACGGTGTCTTTACCCTATTTGAGCCTTATATCAATTGTTATTATTGCTTGGAAGTGAGAAGTATTTTTCGTGGTTACACTTACAGTTGCTTAAAAAAATTAAAAGTACAGCTGCTATATGAAACCTTGTCAAGATTCACTCCAAATCTCCACATTTTATGCAGCTACCCTGGCGAATTTGTACATTAAATTTGTACTCTTAAGATCACAGTACTTAGATCTTTAACATAGCAGGATAATAAGGGCCATCCTCGTCGCCAGTTGTGGTGTATTTACGTGGGGGGAAATACTAAGTGTCAGAGTAGCCAAAGCACATAGCTGCCATATTGAAAAGTATGGTTGATTCATATGACCTTTAACCTGTATACACACAAGACTGTGCACTGTGCAATATATCAATACGCTGTAAATAAGTAGTGCCACAGTGATACATTACAATTTGCATGAGGCAGCTCACGGATATTAAACAGATAAATAGTAATGCATTTGAAGATGACTTTTTAAAGTTAGGCCCTTTTCAACTAATAAAGCAGTTAAATCAAAATAAAAAAGATTCACAGATGCCCTCCGGTTCAAGCTTTACAATATTAGAAACTATTACTACCCTCTTATAAAAATGAACTCGTCTGCACGATTGTCTCCGCGGCAACAGTGAAGGTATACCGCGTTCATACTTGAATACATGAATACATACCGCTGTCAGCTTGTACAAGTCGTTAATGAGGAGTCGAAATCGGGGAGCCATCAGTTTGCGCGAGAGCAGTGAGTTCGCGCGAGAGCAGTGTTGTCGGGGGGAGCACTATCTCAGCGCGTGGGGCCGATTTAACGACTTGTCCACAAGTCTACTATCTTAGGAGATAACAATACGCCGGCGGTACAAGAATCGCGCATGCGCACATTTGGAAAACAAATTGATTCCGAGTAATACATTGTACCTTCATGTTCAAGGTATTACTTCATGTGCAATGTATTACACTGTAACACCTTAATTTGTATTCATCTTGGCGCGTGAAATGTGTTGTCGGGGAGTTATTGGCACATGTGAGTTTAATTGCATGCATTTAATTTCCGTATGTGAGGGGTTGCTTGTGTATCTTCATGAATTTCCAGTCTAGTCAGGGTAAAAACCGTCAGCTGCCAAATTGTTTTCGAGCCGCACATTTGAACAAAATAGTAATGCATTGAAAAAAAACAGTCGGTTAGAGACTCTTGCAGAGTGGCCGTGCTCTTGTAGGCACCTTCCTCTGACCATGGCAACACTGTTGCTAGGCGGCGTAAGAACCTTTACAAAGCTTATTGACCTTGCCACGGCAATTATTTCATAGAGAAAGCGGTGTAGGCCCCAAAATGATATAAGTCCGATCCACAGCATCAACAAACTACGTCTGTGTCTTGACGGAATCGGCAGATTTATTTGAAGGCTTTAACAATAAAGAAATTCCGAACTCCAGCGGCATCACTGAGGAAGTTGGGTTTCTCTGTTGATGAACCTCGTTACCCCCCCCCCCCCCCCCCCTTTGAATGCGGTTTAAAGTGTCAATCACTTCAGGATAATCTAGCTTCGGGAGACATTAATAGACAATTAAATGTTTCAGGGGTAAAAGTGTTTATGTGGATCTACTTCAGGGAAACCAGACCAAGATTAGTTTCCTATAAAAGGCCCCAATTAATAATTTATAGAAAGTCCGATTGCCAACAGTTTCTAAAGAAAACGTATCATTTATTGTATGTAAGCAACTTTGGATGTGTAATGTATTCTGTGCCATTCATGATAAATATGAATAGGTTAAATCAGACCTTTGACTACGTCGGACCAGCTAATAAACGCAACGATGATACATGACCCGGCCCAGCAAAACAAAAACTGCGCTTGAGGGGTGCTTGGCCTAGCATCTTTATAGCGTAATTTCACGGATTGTTTTTTTAGTAGCAACGATGTTTTTGCTTGTGTGCTTGCGTCCACCACGTTACTATTTTTTACTAGGTATTATTTGCCTACATTATATTATGAGCCTTACCCGAAATCTGTAGAGTTAACAGAAATGCGGCGCTTGCCTAAAGGCGGAGTGATGCAAGCGCAGAGTTTTGCTGGCATGGACCCTGCATTGAGGAATTCACCCAGACAAGACCAGTTTCCAATAATAAAACGGAAAATACTGGGTATGAAATTAACTCAAGAAGCCTGTAATCATATATTTACCCCCCCCCCGCCCCCAGGTTTGAACGTCGTTAAACATCCAAAAAAGTGTCAATCACTTGAGGAAAATATATCGGGGACTTTTAATACTAAACTGAGCCCCCCCCCCCCCCCCCCCTCCAAAGAAAGAAATAACTGAGGCATGGAACTAAAACCATTATGATTTACAGTTACGTAAAACATTGAGTAATGGCCACTAAAACTATGATCAAACCGGGAATGCTGCGTGCTTCATTGATGTACGGTTTGCCCTACAATAATTATGGCGACTTTTATAGCAACAAATCGGTTTAGAGCAAGATGATGACCTCTACTCTCTTCGCATTCAAAACTTCACATTTATGGTTTTTGATCTGCTTTGGATATCTTGGTATATGGAAAGGTAAGTCCTTTATATTCGTTATTTGGTCTATTTCTTTCTAGCCTTAGATTTCCGAGTGATGAAATTAGGAGTAGGCCTATCACTGACCGGTCTCTATAGTAATGTAGCAATGTCTGGGTTAGCCTATTTTTCGTGTTTATATTAACTACTAGCAATTACAACGAAATTGTTATTTCCTGGTCTCAGCCGGCCAGCAGTACCGTGCGCTACCTACGACTGTTGCATGAATGAATGTATAATATTGTGTTTGTAATACTTACTATATGCATCAAATTGTACACGTGACATAATATGTTTACTACAAAGAAATTGTAAAACATTACCGGCGAAGCTTAGTGCATCGCCGGAGTGGGCGGGGCGTGCATTCATGCAGTAGATCAGAGACACCATTATATTCTGTTCATGATTGTTGTCTTTTAATAATTATTTTTAACGAAAACAATTACACACTTGGACGGTCTCAGCAAAAATACGAGTATAAATTTTGAAAAATAGCCCAGTCTTCTTAAAAAAAAATAAAAAAACGCCGAGCAGCCATTTAAAAATAATGGGAGGGGGGGGGCATTTTCCTTCATTTTGTTTTCCCAATGTCTTGTTCAACATGTTGCATCCATGTATTGTGTGTTTGAACAGTAGACAAACAGGATACTTAATTTTTGTTCAAGAGTGGTGGCCACTTGAAAATAAAAAGCCCTTCCTAAGTTCCCCCTTTTCACAACCCCGGACGCTAAACAAGTTTTTTGTTTAACCCGGCCTAACTATGCCCTACTACTAAATAAACAATAATATTAGGGATGTCAGGTGAAATTTTAATGTTTGTTTTTTTGCTTTGCAATGTGGCTAGAATGAAAGAACACAGTGATAGGAGTTGTTAGGTGGTAGTTTGAAGAAAATCGGTCAAGGGATTCCAAAGTTATGATTAATTTATAGGTCAAGTTCAACAAGGTCGTTACTAACGTAAACAATAAACTAACAAATAACAATGTTAACAGGGTCCTAATTAACAAATTAAGGTTTCAAGTCACACAAAACCTAAATATATTACTTCCTTGCAAAAAGTTTTATGAGAATAGAAAAAATAAAACAATTTGATTGCAAGGAATTTAAATTAACAAATTTCAAATGAAGACCTAAAATCCCGAGGGATTAGTGAATGGTGTGAATATTGACTGTCACGGCTTTAATAAACAAACAAACAAGCGTTGAACAAACCCATGTTTTCCAAGGAACATATCTCAAAAAGTAAATGTCTGACAATGTTCATTTTTAGAGCACTAATAGAAAAGTCAGGTGCCTCAAAAGTAAATAAAGAAGAACAATAACAATCCATTATCTTATTTATTGTTTGTTTTTTAAATATGCAAATTATGCCTAATTGCGGGTAATTTGATCCCGGTTTTATAAATAAACAATGAATAAACTTGTGTTTTCAAAAGGGAATATCTCAAAAAGTAAATGTCTGACTACCTTCATTTTTGGAGCAGGAATACGAAAGTGAGATTCATTTCAGATAATTTAACAAAAAAACAAAAAAAACATTATCTTATTTATTGTTTTGTTTCTTAAATATGCAAATTATGCATAATTGGCGGTAATTTGAATCCCGTTCTATAATAAACTCGCGTTTTCAAAAAGGAATATCTCAAAAAGTAAATATGTCACCACCTTCATTTTTGAACCAGGAATAGGAAAGCAAGATACCTTTAGGATATGTATGCAAAAACAATATCCACCAACTAATTTGTTAACTTATTAAATTTGTTATTTTTTTTAAATATGCAAATTAGGTGTAATTGTTGTTTAAAGAATTTTCATCAAAATAAGGGCAGTTGTTGTAGAAAATATGTGTTAAACTTAAAGTTCTTTATTAATAAAAGTAAATGTTAATTAAAAATCAAAGAAAAACTGAACTGCTGTTTAATTTGTTCTAACTTACAGACTGATAATTGTTCTTCTATACAGAAGCTAGGTTGTGCACTGAGTCTACTGGACGTTTCAGTTAAAGTTTAGTAAAATTGAAAAATGAGAACTGAATTCTGAAAACTGAACACTAATGACACTGAAAGAGTATAAAAATCAACTCAAAAGTTTGTTTTTCGAAGATAATACGAATACACTCTATAAACAACCAAAATTTCTCTAGAAACAATTTAAAATTCCCGCTGTTATTCTTCAATTTTGGTAAACAATACTTGCGACACTTTCCACACGTCCGATCTTAACCTTGGAAACGTCAACAATGCACACTCTCACGGGGGACGCGGCGCTGTAGTCTCCATTTTGCAAAACCACTGCGCAGCATACAATAGTCTGGTTTCGGCCCAATGACGTCACCCCGTAAACAGCTTTGCCGTGTGCTGCATGCGTTACTCTTTACAAGAGGTGGAAACCAGACAACTAGCTGTATACACAACCTCTGTACCAAATAGGTGCATCCACTTGAGCAACCCCTCGTGTAGATTGCGCTTTCATCGGAAACTGCCTCGTTCTTGAACTTTGACACTGCTGTCATTCGTTATATCATGAATGGGGCTTTCCAACGGTATGCAACTGTATCGCGGGCTGACAGGCTCTCATTGCGTTTAATCAAACACTACATTTGTTCGGTGTTTTATTAATTCAAGATCATGTTTATCGCCCTGACCCGGGTTATAGATGAAAAGATAAACATTTAAGCTTGATTTTAAGGGGAAGTATGACAATATTGGGACATATTTCGTGAGACTACAACCACAACGAAAACTTCATCACGCTCGGAAACAAAAAATTAATAAATCGACGGGACGCAGAGAAAGCGATGTTTTCAGCGCAAAGTACGGATTTAAATTGCCCTATTCTAGAAAACTAAAATTATAGTAAGTGGCAACTTCAATCAAGTACTACATCAAAGTGGTCTTAATACATTCATGTTGTTTAATTTTTTTTATTCTCCTCCATTTTGTTAAAATAACTTTTGGAAGATAAAACATTGACACTGGACGTGAAAAAGTTCGCCGTTTTTACGCGTGTCACGTGACCCGTATTGACAGCCCTAATAATATAGATACAATTTTATGAAACGTCTTAAAATAAAAGGTAGACTTCAATAGGCTAGCTCTCTTTTTCGAAAAGTGTGGCTCTGAAAAGAGCCGTTGGTTTTATGGTCACGTGTGACTCTCCCCGTGATCTCTGAGCATGATGTGTGTGACCGATATGCGATGCGTGCATCACATAACTGTTGCTTGTACTACTAGTAGCCAGACGCACGCCCTTCTCTCTCCACGACTGCTGGGAATACCTTTCGCAGGTGCCTGATGTATTTTTGGCATTTCTGCTGTGTCAGTCTCTGAGACCAGTAGTCCTGGGTGCCTCGAACAAGCTCATCCTTCGTAGACGGCTTCACATGTTTCCTCAAGTAGCCTTTCAATTCCGCCACAAAGGTTTTCGATGGGATTCATGTCTGGAGATTCGGGGGGCGTGGTCCACCACTTTATGTTGAGCTCGTTCATAACCGCTCGGGCAAGTAGGCTTGTGTGTTTAGGATCGTTGTCCTGCTGAAAGCGATGCGCTGCGCCAAAACGTCTGGACAAAAAAGGTTTAACCCAATTGCGCAAAATTGTGTTTGCATAATAATCTGCGCGCATTATTCCATCGGAAGTGCTTATGCCAGTTGTACCTCGAAGGGAAATCCCAGCCCATACATGGACTTTTAATGGATGCTTGGGTTTTCCCTTGAGGACAGGTGGCGTACCCACTTTCTGGAATGCCTTTTCAGCGTGCCGCTCAATTTGGATTGAACTTTCATCTGTCCAGACGACATCATCGAATGTGTCGGCAGTTGCCAGACACCGCTGTGCGAACTCTAATCGCTTGGGCCTGTTAGCAATTTTAATAAGCTGGCAGTACCGAGCTCCTTCCTGAACCCATCGAAGTTTCTTCCTAGCGCGCCTGATTGTTGACAGCGGAATAACATTACCCGTTGCACGAGTGATGCGATTCTGCAAGTCGGTTGCATTAAGCTCGCCATTTTGCTCTAACGCGCAACGACGATTTTTTTACTTGCAGTGTAATTTTGCTGCTGCGTCCGGCTCTAGGCTTGTGTACCAAACATGAATCATCTCAAACCTTCCTCAAAAAATTGGAAAGACCACTCAAAGAAACTGTTACACCGTCTTCCGTCAGAAGAGTTGAACGTATGAGGCCCCGACGCATGCCATGAGAATTCATGGTGATGATGCGGTGACGGACGTACGTGCTGTAGCGTGTCATGCTTGGATCGGATGGATGTTGAGCCACGGTCCCGGTGAGTTAAGATGAAAATCCCCGCCGCGCCCTTGCTCTTTTATACCCTTTTCCCTCTTCATGTGGAATAATTAATTTATCGCGCATTTTTGTTATTAAGCTCAATAGTGTCTTATCGCGTGGGAATAACTAGGTTATGTAATGTAAATAAAAACAGATACAACACAACATTATCATTGGAATTGAGCCAAGTCCAGACATAAATCCCTTTGCCAAAAGTCAAGACACAATTCCCATTTTCAGTGACACCTATAATGAATAAAACATCCAGCGGAATTTCAACATTAAATTATTATCATTCTTGTCTCTATAAACAAACAAACACAAGGGGCAAAAATATTGTTGCACGCGTCGTAATACACACGAGACCTTTATTTTTGCACAAAGATCCACATGTCTGTCGCATATTTCTTTACTTTCAACACCGACAATTTAATGTCACTAGTTGTTGGGGCACAATTAAACACGTACTGCTGCTCAGCTACATAGTGTTTTCCTATGTTTTGCAGCTTTATTCTACCGAAGTTATTTGTTGAAAACGTGTCCTCCAACTAGTCCCCAAGTCAGTATTACATGTACATGTACATGTACCATGAAGCTATATCCATAGTATTACCATGAGGCGAACGATTTACACCATAATAATAAGTTTTAACATAACATGTGTATGTACATGTATGTACAATACAGGCCCGTGTCATGGTGGTACGACGGAATTGGCCGACTAAACAAAAACAGGCCCAATGTTTTGCACATGGCATTTGCGTACAGAAGTACATGTAGTACACGTCCGTACACACAAACGCACACAGGCACTAATAAGGTGGTACACACAAAACGATCAGAAATTAATACATGTAATTTAAGTCGAATGTTTACTGTCATGTCATGTGTTTAGTGCATAAAAGTGTGGTTTTACTTTGCCCTCATCATTGTGATGATTTTGCTGCAAAGAAAAAAATGTCATGAAGAGGCTGCAAATTCATTTAATTTTACTCTAAAATATTCCAGCTAGCTAGAATCGGACAACTTCACGGTCTCTTGTCACAACCCAACTTCAGCCGCACACAACTCAAGAACCATGGCCCAGGTTCTTGCTCAAACCTCTGTTCATAAAGTCTGACCATACCCCAGGTATGCCAGATGCAGAGGCCAACTAGATGCATGACATTTTTCAACACCCCTCCCACCACAAAGTTTTTACAGAATCACCGCCCAGGACAAATACATTTATTATATACAATATTTTTTTATTTTGCATAAAATTATTAGTGGAGAAAAATGTTTTTTCAAAAACCTTTTTAGTTTATTTAAAACTCACATGAGGTGCAAAGGAGATGTTGCTGGTTAACGTGGAGGTACGATTGTGTCATATTATTTCCCCCAAAAAGATAAATGTCTGGCTAAAATGTTGTTCAAAATCCTCCACTCATCACTTCTCTGCTTGTAGAGCGCATTCAACGAAATTGCTAAGAAATCGGGACAAACTTGTGCGCAATTCACATTTTGCGCTCTGCTGTATTGTCGGCTGAATCTTCTGATAGAGCAAATTTGCGCTCTGTTTGCATGCCAGCTCAAGTTTATAATTTTGAAAAACTGTGTGCAATCTGAAGATTGTGCATTATTTTCTTTTTACCCTGGTCTGCCCCGGAGTCGCACGTCTAATGGGTGAGACTTGGTAGGTCTGCATACCCTAAAAAGAAACCTCCTTTGTAGTAGACTAATTGGTGTACATGTATCAGGCTGAAAATGTGATTTAAATCAATGTCACAACATTCAACTTTATTAAAAGGGCTTTGTTTTGAGTTTATTGAAAATACAGCCGATTATGGTCCATCGGTCTGAGTCTTCTCATGTGTTTACTGTGTAGCTATGTTTTTCTATACCCTCAGCAGGTCATAGACTCACATGTAAACAATGTTTAGTGTTATCGGTCTAATTCTAGTATTATTAATATTAAACTTGAGGTTATAGACTCGTTATATTTTTTTCCTTCTGTTTCCTTTGGACTCCAGCTATAATATCTATATATTTAAGATCATCCTTTATTGGCTTTTTAACAAGTTGGGGGGGGGGGGGGAATATGCCTAGTGTATCGAACATTCATCCATTCGTCTATTATTTTCCCCACCCCAAACCAAGTTCTCTGCTCCCTAATTTCAGCCTCCGTAAAAACCCTCCGGGCCAGCTGTACTGCAAAGTTCCTGTTGGAGCTACTGGCCCGGCGCATCCTAGCCAACTCCACCATGTTGTTGTCGTAGACAGCTGCCTGGAGAGGGGGACGAGGGTGGTCTTGGACGTCCAGACGCGCATTCTGTAGCTGTCCAAGGACCCTCTCCAGGCCTTGTAACCTTCCCAATATAAGTTGTTGGCCGACAAGAAGTTGATGAAGAACATCAACTTCTTGCGGCCTTTCCCCCCAACTCTCACCTCTTCCTCCTCAGCCCTCACTGCTTCCCTAACTAATCCCCAATCGTCATTAAAACCAACCACCTGCACTACCTCCCCCTCTCCATCTCTGTCGACCCCCCCCCCTCTCCATCCAAACCAACATCCCCCTCCCATCCAAACCAACTCCCCCCTCCCCATCCAAACCAACATCTGCCTCTCCATCCAAACCAACTCCCCCCTCCCCATCCAAACCAACTCCCCCTCCCCATCCAAATCAACTCCCCCTCCACATCCAAATCAACTCCCCCCTCCCCATCTAAACCAGCCTCCCCTATCTAAACCAACCTGTGCCTCTCCATCCAAACCAACTCCCCCTCCCCATCTAAACCAATTCCCCTATCTAAACCAATTCCCCTTCCCCGTCCAAACGAAACTCCTCCCCTGCCCTATTGACCTCGCCAACCCTCCCCACCCTCATGTCCTCTGCAAATAAAAAATCCATTATGCCCTCGTCTGCAGCAGGCGTAAATGAAATTGTCGTGGCTGCCACCTTTAGTATCTCCAACTTCTTCTTCTCCTTCTCCTTTATCTCCTTCTCCTCCTTTTTCTCCTTCTTTCTTTTCTCCTTCTCTTTTCTCTCCTTTTTCTTCACTACCTCCTACAGTAACAAGGTAAAATACTTAGCATACATGTAGATTGGTCTTCAATCGATGTCCAATTCGGAACAATATCACATAAATTTAAGATTTTTGAAAATAATAAGAGAAAAAGACAGTGGCAACTCGTGCTGAAACGACTGTTGAAAGACTCTTGATCTTTAGCACGCTCTTTTTTCACTAAACTGTGCCAAAAAACCTAAACCTGATCTTAAATCTAATATTAAATATAAAAATATAGCGTGTCATTGAATATGGATGAATATAGATACGTTCCCGAACATGCGCCAACATTGGCAAAGTGCGTTTGCACGGGTGGAACGCACCCCAGGTCTATTGTTCTTTAGATAGATATGGTCCCACATCAGGTTGACCCGGAAGTAAAGGTCAACATGAGGTCATGGTTACCCAATGTTCATATCTACAGCTATAGCTGAAAACAATTTGAAAGTCGGTCATCTAGTTTAACCGGAAGTAAAGGTCAGGGTTACCTAAGGCTTATTTCCAATGCCCAAGGAGACTAAAACCTGACATCCATCGGAATAGCGAAACCATGTTGGGTCTTTAAAAATATTGTTTTTAGAGAATAAAAGAGTGGGGACTCGGTCTTGAATGATATTTCAAAACTCTTACCTTTTTTTTCTTCTTTTTTTCCATCTGCACCTGCAAAAACAAATAAGATAAAATCTTAAGAATACATGTTGATTCGTCCAGCTTTGATTTCTAACAAAGAGCAGTACAAGTTATCACACAAGAGCAAAACTAATTTGTTGTCCCATCCTCTCATGCCTCAAGCTAACAAAGTTATCTTTTGGCTGCCATAAGTATTGGAACATAGTTTTAACAAATACTTGGTCTTTGCAAGGGAAGAAAACACAAAAATTTAATTTTGGGATATCTTTTGAAAAGTGTCTTGTTGAGGAAGAAATAGAAAGGGGAAGGATGACTTTCATGGTAAAAATTTGTCTGGGTTGGGAAAACACCTGTGAAAAAAAATCAGTTAAGTTTAGTCAAATCAACCTCAGTCAATGTATCTCAGTCAAGGTACAAAATTCTGCTCCATGACCAAAATTCTCAGACTTAATACCCAGTGGCTTAGCAAAAATGTTTGTTAGACACCTACCATTTTGGTTTTTGGGGGGTTGGCCTCTGTTATGAGCGTCTGCCCATACTGCCTGTCGGCCTCATTCAATATCGTTCGGCGGTCATCTGAAGTGCAAATAACAAGAAATTAAATTAATTCATAATTAAAGTCCACATTTTAAGGTCCAATTTTATACAGTTTGTGGGGCTGGAAATCTTTTCTCATTCTTTTTATTCCTTTTCACAATGGTGGAATGAACATAATTAGAATAGTAAATACTACGGAGAATTTATGCACTCTTCAAAAGGCGTGTCTCGTGGGTGTTGTTTAAAGACATGTCTTTGGCAAACACTTAAACACTTATTCCCTAATTAATAACCATTTGCTAGTTTATAAAACGACTTGAAGCATTGAGTGTAATGTAACATTTTATGTATTTTGTCCCAAAGATCCGCTAACCCCAAGTGGGCAGCACTTGGAGTAATGGGGCAAGGACATCAGTCAGTGGAAGAACCTTAATTGTGACACCCCAAGTTGACGTTTGGAACAGTTAATAAGGCGAGTTTAATTATTTAAACGAGAAATAAGTTTTGTACAGACAGAAAAGAAAATGCTAGTTTGCCCACCCAAAATTCTGTATTGGCGACCCCGCAACAAAATAAATCCCCCCCCCCGGAAAAAATTCAAATAACGATAGTAATGATAATTAGAATAATAGTATTGTAAACACCAACAAATCGGATTACTAATTACAAAATTTACCATTGAAAAAGGCCTGTGAGACGGAAAAAAGTACCAATCCCTGCAGTGGGCGTCGATCGCTAATGAAAAGTAGTGGGGACGAGCAAGTCTTGAAAATAAATGTCGATTTTCTTTTATTTTAATTTATATTTTGTTTTTAAAATAAAAAATAATAACACTGAACTTACCTTAGAATTTACCAATAATTCTACCGCGTGTATCAGCTGACTTGAGTAGAAATTCCTGTGCAATGGCTTGAGGATTTACTGCTGCCAGTCGGTCTCGATGTACGTGGCAGACCATGAGATGGTTAAGACGTTTCTGAGTCATAGTACTTCGCAACCATGTTTTCATGCGTCGTAGAGCACTGAATGAACGTTCAGCTACACATGAACTTGCTGGGGAGACGAGAAGAAGCCTGAGCAACTGTTCAACTTGAGGGAACATTATACGGACTTCCGGCACCATTGCCAAAAAGATATTTCGGTAGTCCTCAACGGATGATCCACTAAACTGATTCCGAAAGAAGGCCAATTGTTGCTGTAGAGAATCTGTGAGTTCAGGATACTTACGAATTGTATGTGGCTGAACGGACCCAGTAAGTAGCACGTCGCTTAAGTCCTTATACAAGATGAGGTCAGTGGATGTGAAGTAGTCTTTTAAGTTAGAAATTGCACTGTCAATGACCTTGAAGAAATCCACTCTGCACAATTCCTCTGCAGAGTTGGCAGTGTACTCTTGGGTAGCTCCATCATCGTGTCTTTTTGGAAGTTTGCGCTTACGTGGAAGAGTTACTGGTTCTAGGTTGCACTGTATGAGTAGTTGTTCTGTTGCTTCAAAGACCTCCCTAAATTGTTGGTCACAACGAAGGGTGAGTAGATTACGCCTTGTTACTTCTGCTGCATCAAGCATCCCAGAAACTGTCTTATCTGTTCCTTGGAGAGCCCTATTAAAGTGTTCAAGGCACTGGATAACAGATAAAGCTGTAAACAATCCAAGAATGCATTTTCCAGACGAAAGACAACTATGAAGGCCGCTAGCTCTTGATGAAGTGTTTGTCCCAAAGTCTTCAGCTGCTTCATGAAGGGCGTCCAATACGGCTTCAAAATTCTGCAAAACCGATTTAACTGCAGCTGAATGCGTTAACCAGCGAGTTGGGCATATTGGCTTTAGTCTTGTAGGGGAAGGATTATCAGTGTCAGCAGAATGTAGATTCAAGTACAGGTGTTTGAACTTTCCAGAGCTGTTATATAGGTTGCCGAGTTCCTGTACATATCCAAGGGCATTCCTTATATATGGTGCAGTTTGCAGTGTTTTGGAAGTGATGAGGTGTGTCACATGGGCTCCGCAGTGAAAGTAACTTGCCATCGGTTGTATTTTTTAAATCTCTGCTTGACATCCTTTGTATTTTCCAGACATGTTGCTTGCCCCGTCATACGTTTGTGCTCTAAGGTGTTCTATAGGCAGTTGCAGTCGTATCAAGGCATCCTGCAGCATCTTAGAAAGTGATTCCCCAGTTGTTGAGGAAACCTGGTAGAGGCCTAGCATTTCCTCCTGAACAACAAACGAATCATCAACATAACGCACGCACACACTCTCCTGTTCATTGCCCTGAATGTCTTGCGTTCCATCAATTATGATTCCAAACTGTGTAGACATGTTGTTCACATCACTGCAGATATCCCTCAAAACAGCATGGCCCATTAACTGCAAAATTTCGTTCTGAATGTCACCACCTGTAAAAGTAGTCTTCCTTGTTAGCCATCTTTTCAGATTGTCATCATCATCAGCCCGCAACTGCAATAGTTTCTGGAAGTTACCATCCAACGCATCTTTTCCTCTAATGGCAAGACCCTGTTGGGCTAAAAACTGCAATGAGGTAATGATCTTTAGAAGAGCTGACCGTGCGGTATGTTGTTCTTCTCGAAGTCTAGAGTCGAGTTGCACATTGATATCAGTTTGGATTCTTCGAAAATTTTAGATTTTGAGAAGCAAGCTTGTGAGTGGTCGACTTTTCATGTTGTCTAAATTTCTCTGTGCTCTTCTTCCAGTTGCGAAATCCCTTTGACACAAAAGCCTCATCTGAACAGCGGGCAAGCTGAGTAAGATTTTGCCGAGAAGCACTAGTACAACAGTGGCAAAGTACCCCACCTATGCTCTGGTCGCAATGAAGCCATGGGAAGTCTTTGAACCACTTGTGCTGAAACTTAAGCTTACGGTTCTGGAGTGTTTGAACTGGGATGCAACTCACATCATCAGGTTGATAAGGTTGATTGGGGAACTGTTCAGCAGTAGTCTCTATCTCAACGTTCGAACATTCACCTTGTTCTTTCTCAATCTCACCAATTTCACTTTGTCTTTGGGCATCATGTTCATCCTGTTCCTGTTGGGACGTAGCCACTGAGAAGAATTTTCTAAGATCCATTTTAGAAAAGCTTTGGGAGGCCAGCGTGAGCGTTTATCGTTTGGCAGCTTGAAGGTCTTCGACAAAATAATCTTGTCATGGCCCAAACTGCTCCTGCTTATTAGGTGTTCGTGCTGATGCACGAACACCTATTGTTATTGCTGTTTTTATTTTCTTCTCCATCTTCCTTCTTCTTCCCGTCAACTCTTATCTACAGCATAACTCAAGATTCAAGCCAAACTGAACCTTGAAACTCACCAGACAATTGAACCTCAATACGAAGACGGCACAGTTTTCATTACGTCATGATGACGTCATTAGGTGTCAAATTACAGGGTTTTTAAAGTTGAAAAGGGACCATTTTCGTTTTGCTGTATCTCAACGAATATGAAAGCTATGATGTTCAAAGTTTTCGCATCTGATAGACCAAGGCTGGGGCAACATTTGAAAAGTTAACGCCAAAATCGTACGACCTTAGCATCCGGGTCGTTACCCTGGGTCGAAGTTCACCTTCGGGTTTTTTTCGTCAAAAAACAACTTTCGAGCTTTTCTACGGAATAACTCAAGATTGAGATTGAATGGAATGTTGAAACTCAACAGATAGTTGAACCTCAGTATCAAGACAACACATACTTAATTACGTCATTATGACGTCATCGGGAATTGAATTACGTTAGATCAAAGTTTAATATTTGTAAAAATCATAACTCAAAAACTATGAATCGGATTTTGACAATCTACACATCATCGGATAGATCATTAAAAGTTGGACAAATGCTTCACAGAACACGTAAAATATTTTTAATACTTCTAGTGCAAAACAAAATTTGAAAATTTCATAAAATCTTATCGTATTCATGTTTTTAAAACTACTGATCATTTCAACGTAATTTTTGTTTCAGATTGTAAAACAGCAATCCCGCTCAATCTTTTGCAGAGAAATAACAAAATTTGGACCTTTACATCAGTCGAAAAGGGACGTCAAAGCACCTGTTGACCCACGCGTTTACCCCATTTTGATCAACAACGCACGCTATGTACGCTATGCAGTGCAAGCGCGGGAATTCCCAAAAGTGCTCTCTTTAGTCCAGCGAAAGAGAGCGCTGTAACGTTTTTAGTAACATCGAGCGCTGAGTGAATCGCGGTGAATCGCAGTAGTTGAGTAATAATGAACAACGTCTCGCACCAAAACTACAAGTAGGAATACATATGCATTGATGTTATAAGATACATTATACACCTTCAGATAGTCCATCACATAATTATAAAATGTTTACAAGTCATACATCAGCTGAAAGGTTTTAATGAACTAGTCAGGATCTACACAAATGAAATCAGTTTAAACTTGGCTTCTTGTTCAAACCAGAGGTTGAAAATAATTGGTCAAAGAAAAATAATTTCACAACCACACATTTGATTTTTTATATATTTATACGTCATTGGGTAGGTATGTAACAACTTAAGAAACGATACACAACATTGACTATTAAACGTTGACCTCCAGTTAAACAGGAAGATGCAGTTAATTATTTGAAAAAATATTACCCCAGAACCAGAAATTAGTTGTTTATTATCTGAACGTCGTCAGATAAGGCTTTAAAAAACATTACTAACGCTATAATTTGTGACCTGACAAAATTGTCTTCCGGTTCAAACCGGATGTTTAATATTTAAAAAAAATCATAACATCTGAACCATACATTGGATTTTTTCAATCTATGCATCATCTGAAAGGTCTTAATAGACTTATCACGTGCTATACAATATGCGACCCTGTTTGACCTTGACTTCCAGTTGAAAAAATCATAACTTCTAAACCAAATAATTATTGGATTTTTACAACCCATCCTTCATTTAAAAGGTATTAATAAACTTATCACGCGCTACATCAAAAGTAACCCCTATTTGACCTTTTATCCGATGCAAACTGGAAGTTGGTGTTTAATTTTGTAAAAAAATCATAACTCCTTAACCAGTCATTGGGTTGTTGAGGTAAAATGTTGTCACCAATTCATTCACTCACTCACCACGAACACCTTGTTTTTGTAGTAAACAAAAACTGTACATGTACCTCTAGTTTTAATTGATTTTACTAACATTTTGTGCGTTGTGCGATTGTAACAAAATGTAATACATTTGCACGTGCGCGCACACACTTTCTTTGAGGAGGGATCGTGTACCGCACATTATAGCATACGTACACAACAAACGACGCATAACTTGAAAGCTAATTTGGCGTTCATGTCTTGGACGAAACTTGTCGTCTATTGTCTGTACTATAGAAACGGAAATAGACCCAAAAATACCATTCTGCGCGTGGTCCATCAGAAAAAGATGAAAGTGCAGAAAAACATTTCACCGTTTATTCGCTAGGCCTATTCTTTTATTTTAACAAAAATTGTAAGGAAATATTAAATCAAGCAAATTGTGTATATGAATTTTTACATTTTGTTGCATATTTCTAAAGAACAGTCAATCAAAAAGTGGGGGGGGGGGGACATCTGATATGCTGTCCCCCCAGTCTAAAAAGTTGGGGGACATGTCCCCCCCGTCCCCCACCCATCGACGCCCTTGGGCGTGACCAACGTTTATACAGTATCCACTAATCGTGTCAGTCAACAAATGGACCCCAAGCAGTCCCAAATTCTTTCAGACAGTCCATAGACATAATATATTGTTTAACAATTCACACAATTCACTGATAAAAGCTTGCATGACAGCTTCTTATATCCAAACCTGCCCCTATGCAGTGTGTGGGTTCGAATCCCGGTCGTGACACTTGTGTCCCTGAGCAAGACACTTAACCATTATTGCTTCTCTCGACCCAGGGGTAAATGGGGACCTGTGAGGGCAGAGATGGTTCTTGTGATTGATTTAGCCGAGTAGCGCATTTGTTGCACGAGGCTGTATACTCCCCAGGGAGCTGAGATGGTTTAAGGAGTGAATTAAGGCCCAGTGACCAGGGGTAATAATTTGAAGCGCTTTGAGACACCCATTCGGGAGTGAAAAAGCGCTATATAAACTCAAATATTATTATATAGCCACAAACAAGGCAAGGCAACAAGGCAATGGAAAAACAAACCTGTGAACCACTGACTTGCTTGGTTGTTTTTGCTTGGCCTGGGTGAACCAATAAATCAAGGCCACTCAAACTTTTCGGCAACAAGGCAATGGAAAAAAAAACTGTGAATCACTGACTTGCTTGGTTGTTTTTGCTTGGCCTGGGTGAACCAATAAATCAAGGCCACTCATAACAGATTATGAAAGATGTCATGAAAATTAGTTTTGAGAAAAATTAATAAGCGGAGTAGGCCTAATTAAAAAACGAACTGAATAAATTAAATTGGCAGCTAGTGACTATGTCTACCCTTTTGAGTCAGTGTTTTAATCAGTACTAGGCCCACTATTTTATTTTTAGTTATATCTTCATTTTTGTTTACCTGACATGCAGATGACCTTCGCTGACAAGATCTGTGACCCCCACTTTATCAGGACTCTGCTGCCCACAGCAAGTGTGTGGCCTGCTTCACCTCCATTCAGACAACTTGTCTTTACAATTGTCGTCTTGTGATCAATGTCAAACACAATTAATGACTCCTTTGGAACCCCTGTATAATAAAAAGAACATAATTTATTTTAAAAGTCACAAAACGATTCTAGATTCATAAAATTATTTGGGCTATAGTTAGCATGGTTAGTCCAAATCACACGAAGGAAAAATAAATGTGACTCGCATTGTGAGGAATTAATGAAAGCCTATGGCCTAAGCTTCTTTAATTAAAATTTAAATATCTAGTCAATGAACAGTGGATTTTGGAAGTCATGAAAATTAACGTTTGGCCTACATCGGCCCCCTATACATTTTATTTAAATTAAAGGACATGCATGGGAAACTTTGGTACTTGTCAAAGACCAGTCCTCTTACATAGAGACCTATGCATTTTATTTTTAATTAAAATAATAAATCTGTGAAAATTTGAAATGAATTGAAGTTGGAGTAGGATGTTCAACAGGTTTTGTGCTTCCAGATGTCTTTAACATGTTTAGTTCGAGACCCCAGCTGAGGTCTCGAATTCAATCATTTTAATTTTTATTTTTTATTATTTAGGATTTTAGGCCTAGACTAGTGAGAAATCAATTCTTTTTCAAAAACTACTTTAGAGGGAGCCGTTTCTCACTTGCAGGTAATTACCAACAGTTTCGTATTCCTATAAGAAAGACTACCATAAAAGGAATTTGTAAATAATTAAAACAAATAAAAATGTACTCATTGAAATATAACTTTAGAACTCGAAACATATTAATCTTTCCTGCCCGACCCCAAAGAAATTCATGTATTCATGTATAAAATTAAATGATATAAATTTAAATGAATAATTTATGCTGGTAGATTGGCTTGTGGTAGATAGATATATAACAACAAGAATAAGGTATTTACCATTTCTCCTGGATCTGATCATGACTGCGTCTTACTCTTCCTCTGATATTTTTTTTACACTAACTGAGCTTAAAACAAAAAGCCCGCGCAATTGCTTGTCGTCACGGCGGCCTGTGAAATTTCTTTATGATCATTATGGGATGTTCTCATCACTTCATTTGTAGCAGGGGGGGGGGTACTACTTTAATAAAAGTATTCCAAGTATAGAACATTAATCTCATTAAAAGTTGTTCTACAATTTTCAAGATTGACATTTAAATAAAAATAGGTGGCACTTCCACCGGTTGCGGGTATACGATGTCCTCAGTTTATTTATAAGTTTCTCCCTGTCTCATATGTTTACCAAATGCGATATTAAACTTGCCCGCATCATCTATCATAGCTAATACGGCGTAACTAAAACAAAGATCATTAGAATGCGACGCCTCGTCATCAAGGTCATTGAGATGAGCCAATAGGAAGTCAACTGTCATTGGTACACAGTTAACTTCATATCATTATAATTGGTCACAACTTTAGATTAGGCAGGGGACCAGCCTGTGTTATCTCCGGGCAGAAATCACTGTGTGTCCAGATATGATCCAATTGACGGCTAGCTGGGCCTAGCTAGCTCTAGCCTAGCTAGCTCTCGACGCGCAGAGATAGACAGGGGCCGGCCGGGTACGGGAATAATTGTTTTAAAATGTAGGTAGACGGCTAGGCTGCAGGAGCTTATGATTTTGTTGTCACGGTACGCGATTTATATTTAGGTGAATGGTTGTATTGGACAGTTTCATGTGTTTTGACATCATCCTCCTTCTGCCGCCGCCGGTGTCACAGGGATTTCTGTCAGCCGGGGATTTGGCCCCTCACTCATGGGAAATCAACGTGGGGATGAACGGGGATATTAAGAGGGGGAAATCAGATCATGTTCGTACATTTCATGACAGTTCGTCCTACCAGCAAAGAAATGTGTCAAGCATTAGTTTCTTGATAAAATGCACTCGCTGGCGTTTTGGTTCAATGTATTAGTTCACACCTGGCAGATTCGAATATGCTGTTATTACTGCACAGACCGCATACGTACAATGTGCACGTATTATCCACATACACACACAACTAGATTTCATTATTGATTATTTTGAGATGAAAATAACGTTATATACATTGTATGCGTAGCAGTATAGTAACAGGGAAAACGTCCAATTTGTTACGTTAGTTCAGTAGCACTTTTTCACTACAGCATAGGCGCTACGTGCACACTGTTGTACCATAGAATAAGGTTTTCATTGAGGTTTTCTTCCACGTACCATTTCTAGACGTAGATTCTTATAACACAATCTCATATTACTGAGTGGAAATCAGACTTTGAGCTAGGTCATTCTTATGTGTAAGGGGCGGACATCAATAGACAACCACTGCCATCCTATACATTTTTAAATGTTTTTATTGAAATTTGTAGTGACTGTTCTCATAGAAATTATTAACAATTAAATGAACAGCAATGGTTCATGAATTTACACACATTTCAACTTGTTACACTCGAAGGAAAAGGGAGCAACTCTTTAAATGTAATGTGGTAAGGGGCTGTTTGAGATGTATAGGTGAGTGACCCTCGCTTTACGTCCCATCCGAGGAAGAAAATAAAAATCGTTCCTAATCATGTTCAACTTTCCATATACATAATTTGATAATTGTAGTTGCCTCATGCTTATGACGTGCATTTCATCAATTTGTATCGCCTTCAAGGAAACCTTTCTTTAAAAACCAGCACATTTGTATTTGAATGACGATTACAAACCGCGGGGAGGATTATAAACCCGGTTTGATGCTCCATGGCAACGCTGTTGCTAAGAAGCACTAGAAACTTTGGAAATGCACACGATCTTTCCCCAGTTGGATTAAATTACCACCAACAGAATGTCTCGCAATCAAAGGCCACAACAATACAACCAGCGGCATCACAAATGAACCGTTGAACAATGGAGCTGTCAATCACCCCAAGTATTTTGTAGCCAGGATTTACAAAATATAATTGCAGATAATGCTTTCCTCGAAACGTAAAGTACTTGAAAAAAACTTCTTAACCAAATTGATTTGAAATTAATTTTGTTTAGTCCTGTGTTAATGAAGAGGGAACAAGTTGAGATGTAAACATCATTCTGAATGTTGCTATTTTCATATCATTCTTAATTACAATCTTGTTAAGGAAAGTAGCTGCAGGCGTTAAAGTTGCAGTGCTGCAAAGTTCCAATACAAATTTGTATTTTCCCCAAAAGGAAGTGCACAAACAAGACCTGAGGAAAATTGATCAGTTACAATACAAAGGTTTGAAACAACACTATCGCATGCGTCACAGCGAAATCTTAGCGGAAACGCTCCGTAGCAGCACTGTTGCTGGAATCGGTGAATACAATATAATCCGTTAGCTGCCAATTTTTTTTGAACAAAATAGTAATGCATTGAAAGAAAAAACTGTCGGTCAGAGATTCTTGCAGAACGGCCGTGCTCTTGTAGCCTTTACAAAGCTTCTTCAATTATTTCATAGAGAAAGCGGTGTAGGCCCCAAAATGATAGCAGTCCGATCCACAGCATCAACACAGCATCAACACAGCATCAACAAATTACGTCTTTATTTTGACGGAATCGGCAGATTTATTTCAAGGCTTTACAATAAAAAAAACTCCAAACTAGAGCGGCATAACAAAGGAATCGTGTTTCTTTGATGAGACGAACCCCCCCCCCCCCCCCATTTGCCTTGTCCCAGCAATTATTTCCACACGCAAGCGGTGTAACCAAAAAATGACAGAAGCCCCGATCCACAGAATCAACCAATCAAGTCTTTATTTTGACGGAATCTGCTGTTTTATTTGCCCTACTTGGAGACTATATTATTTTAACCTTTAAAATTCATATTTTTAGATCGAGTATCATTTAAGATTAGTTTATCAATTAGGCCGTTATACTGTTTACACAACCAATGTACATGAGGAATATCCACTGTTTGGCGGCAAAAGAACACAACTATTTCTCACGTAAAGCTGGTTGGACTTTGCTTAGCACAGCAACTCGGACCAAACAAACATCACGTGAAGCTCTCAGTTCTCCAAGAAGCTTACGAATACAAAAGCTCGAAGGAACCAAAAAAAAAAAAAATTACTAATAATATTACATCACAAAGTCAGCTTTTAGGCATGGATAATTTGGGGTAATTCTCAAATAGTGATTGTCGGAATAATTTATTCTTTTAAAATAAGTTTTATGGTTTTGTTTCAGTTAAACATTTAAAAGCTGCTAGACGAAACAAATTCGCGTCAAATTTTTCAACTGCACTATTCTTGTAAACAAAAAAAGTAGTTGATCAAATACAATGTAGAGTCGACCACAGGCATCACATTATCATAATGTTAGCGGCAACACTCCATATCAACACTGTTGCTAGGAAGCGCGAGGATCTTTCGGTGACTGCTCTATGTTCCGACACCCCTATGTTCCGACACCCCTATGCTCCGACACCCCTTCATTCCAACAGCTCAACCTATATTCCGACACCCCTATGTTCCGACACCCCTATATTCCGACACCCCTATGTTCCGACACCCTTATATTGCATTCTGTCCATTCATGATAGGTATAATAAACACAACGACACACAGTGCATGCTGACGATACATGACCCGGCCCAGTTTCATGTCTCTGTTAAAACAAAAGCGCTTACGGTGCTTACGTCTAGCGTGTTTTACTTGTTGCGTAATCCACGTTAAAGTGGACAGTGGAGAATATTGTGTGCAAGTGGCTGGTAGGGGGAAAAGTAGAGCCACTAAATTATCACATGGACTCTGCATTGAGGATTTCACTCAGACAGGACATATTTCATAAAGCTGATGAACTTGAATCTGCTATGAAATAAACTCATCAGGCCTGTAAGCATAAAAACTGACCGCCAAGCACAGCCAAATCTGGCTTAAAAGAAACGTGTAATCAGCCAAAGTTCCGTAAAAGTTGTATTTTTGCAACTGGTTGCCTACTAAGCTTATTACAGAAATTTGCTAAGCAATATTTTTCTGTTTAACAACATTATGAAATTGGGCCATTAATTAAAGCATGTTATTGTTATTGCACGTCTATCATGTCGCCTGCTAAGAATAGAAAAGTATTACTATAAGGAACCAGGTAACCAGCCGAAATTTTACATTATAAAGTTGACATTGTTAAGACTGGTGGCCACTAAATTCTTGCTCAGCAAAGAATATGTCAAGCATTAGTTTCTTGATAAAAAATGTGTTAGCTGGCGTTTTTATTCAATGGTTTTACTGCACACCTGGCAGATTCGATTACGCTGTAATTACTGCACAGACCGCATACGTACAATGTGCACGTATGTATTATCCACACACATCTAGATTTCATTATCGATTATTTTGAGATGAAAATAACCCTATACATTGTGTGCGTATTATATCTAATAGGGAAAACATCCATTTTGTTACGTTAGTTCAGTAGCACTTTTTCACTACAGCATACATGTACATAGGCGCTACGTGCACACTGCAGTGTTGTACAATCTAGACGTAGATTCTTAAAACACAATCTCGTCTCGTACGAGTGGAAATCAGACTTTGAGAGCTGGGTCATTCTCATGCGTGAGGAACGGACATCAATGGACAACCGCTATACAATTCTATACATTTTCAAATATTGCATTGAAATCTGAAGTAACTGTATTCTCATCTAAATTATTAACAATGAACACAAACAAATTTTCACTTGTTACACTCTGGAAAAGGAAGCAAACTCTTCAAAAGTAATATATTAAGGGGTTTGTTTGAGATGTATAGGTGAGGGACCCTCGCTTTCTAATTTACGTCCCATCCGAGGAAGAAAATAAAATCGTCCTTAATCATGTTCAACATTTTATATACATCATTGGATGTTTGTATTACCATTGCACGTTCAAAACTAAGAGGTACTTTGTGTTCCTTTTGCCAATCCCTCGCGCTTTCATGACGTTCATTCAATTTCAGCGATTTGTGGCTAATGGCTCGGTGTTTTTTTTTATATTATCATTATTATTATTGGTTTATTAAAAATCAAACGTAGCACTAGCAGCCAAAAGGCTGAATAGTGTTTAGGTTTACAATACAAAAATACACTGTTTTATTATAATCCAATAATGGAAGCTAGTGTCCCCCCCCCCCCCGAGAAAAAAAAGGCATCAGCCGAGTCAAATCTATTTTGAGTGTGTTGCGCTCTGCGTTTTCTGTGTCGTATTTTATGCGAAATGTGTGTAGGTTTATAAATCGGGCCATGGAAATTAAAATACACACAGGACAGTGTATCCCCCCACACACGCACGCACACCATAGAGCTATATATATAGCTCTATGCCCCCCCCCCCCCAACACACACACACTGAGGATTTAACTTTATACAGAGCGTTTGCGTATCGTCAGCGACGCCACGACGTAGCACGCACCTTCCCACAGTCCAAAAATGTGTTCTGAAGATAACGCGTGTTTAAGTTTGAAATGCATTTATCTTGCAAATAACAAGCGGGCACGGTAGAACAAAATGTACGTCGTCATAGAACTATATCTGAATAATGTAAATGTATTGTTTTCTTCTTGATTGATTAATTAATAGTTAAGCTATTAAACTATGAAGGTGCGTACTACTTCGTGAAAACAAAATCCACACAAAATACGTGTGTGCGCGCACACACAATGCAGTGCTACTTCGTGAAAACAAAATCCACACAAAGTCATAGATATAGAATGAAAATAACTTGATCGGCCGCGCGTACATACGCGCCGTTGCCTGTGTAGAAACAGTTTTGGTTCGCCATGGACGCGGTAAAATGTCACGTGCTGACGGCAACGCGCAGAATAAAAATAATTGACAATGCCAGTTTCGTGTGACTAACAAGTAGGGTACATATTAAACGATCGTCTTAACATTGACTTAACATGTTTGTGGGTAGCTACAATGCAGTTCAAACTAACCAATTAACTAGTAAAGTTTTTAAATTCAATTAATTCAGTTCCATTCAGTTACACATTTCATTTCCATACTTCTGTGAAAGGGTCGACAAGATAAGAGTATGTGACTGTTTTGATAAGTAGAACCTTGTAAAAAAAAAAGACAGACAGACAAACACAAAAAACACAAAAAAGACAGACAGACAGACACGCAAACAAAAGTACAGACGAACATAAGACATGACAGCTGAAACAAAATAGATTTATAGAGACGCTTCAACGAACTCATCATTATCGAAAGACGCCCCATGTACTATAAAGTTCTCAACAAAGAATTGTTAACAATAAATAAAAACAAAATATTGATAAAAAAAAAGAACACTTAAAAAAAAAAATAAAGATAAACAAAATTAAATAATGGAAACATAAATAAATAAATAAATAAATAAATAAACAAAAAAATAAACAAATGATTGAATAAAATGATCGATGTCGCTATATACTGAGTTCCAAAGTAACCTGTACAATTCAGAGAATTTATCCAAAGCCCATTTAGATGAAATTGTGTCGAACATTGAAGCTTAAGCATTTCCTGAAAGCATCCTTGAAGATTCGGGTAAAAAAATCCCCGAAGAGGAGATAAAACATGCTCTCTTTCAAATGAACGAAAACAAAAGTCTATGTGAAAACGGCCCCACGGTAGAATTTTACCGAATGTTTTGGTATATTCTTTGTAATGACATCTTGGAATAATACAATGACTGTTTCGCTTCGCTGAAGGGGTTTTAAGCAATTCTATGAGGTCCGCTCTGGTCAAACTTAAAAGAAGTTGAGGACCCGTCTTAATTTAAACAACTGGCGTCCTAATAGTCTTTTAAATGTTGACTACAATATTTTGTAAAAACTATCACCAATCGTCTGAAACCAGTCATATTAGACAATGGGCCCTGGCAGTTTATCTTTTCAGTTAATGACCCAGGAAAGGGGTGGAAGTCGGACAACCATTATAGTAATGAGAAAAATAAATCTTAGTTACCATAGCTTTTCACAAGATAGATACCGACTTTTGACTTCACAATGTTACAAAGAACGTCTCAATATTTTAACAATTCTTTTGTAAAATACACGAGCCTCCATTAAAATGGTTAGCCAATCAGATAAGCCGTAACTCCGACAAAAATCCCACTGTCCGTGCGGACCAATGAGAAGCGCTCTACTGTCGGCATCAGGATGGACGGGATAGCGCAAAATGGCCGACTCGTCTGCGGACGAAATTCTATCGAGCGACGAAGAATTTTTTCAGAAACGGTGGTTTATGTGTACTTTCCCGGCCAAAAAACCCAAGTTAGTGAAATGTAATAGCATGTGCAATAGTAATGTAATAGCCCATGTAAAAGACATGGGCTCGTTTTGTAGATTTTGTTCTTCAATGGCAACATTTAGAGGGAGATCAGGCCGAAATAGCAAAAGATTTCGTCAACAAACATGCTGCCGAGTTCAACAGACATGGCGTCAACATTGCATCGGCGATGGCAATTCCGTGCGATGCAGGATTCCACCGCATTTGTTATTCGAGATTTACTGACAAGCAACACATTTTACGAGTAACTCAACGGATGACGAAGAGCAGAGAAATGGTTGCCAGCAGCTCTGCTTGTACAGGTATGTCAAATGTATTTTTTTACAAGCATGACAAGTATATAGTCTAATGGAATTTTAGTCTTTCCGATCTGACGACAATACTACAATCATGAGTAAGGACAGATCAAGCAGCAAGCAAAAACTTAATTATAATACAAAGGGTTTGGGTACTTGTTGTACATGTTGTAGGACAAAATACACAATGTCAACACCATCATAAGATTTCCATTAAACTTACAGTTTTTAACACGGTTTGGAGATATTATTTATCATAATAATAATATGGTTGTTCTAAAACTGAAACTGTGAAAGCTTCCCTTTTAAAATTAATTATATTTTTAGCATAGTGGGCCTAGTAGTAGGCCTACTTCTACTATGTAGAAGTTCTACTACAATTTACTAGAATTATACAAACCGCAACTGCTAAAATATTTAATTTTATATCAGAACAGGTTAATATGCTAAATTAATCCACAACTGGAACTGGTACATACGTTGTTCATGGCAGAAATTATTTCATTTTAGCATGTATGTAGTACCCTAGCATGTCTTGCCAAAACTGTAACATTTTGTACACGCCGAAGAAATAATTAAATTTTACCATGTACGCACAACTGGTATCGTTGTACATGTATCCACAATTGCCATTGTTATTTTAAAACAATGTTTCTTGGTTAACTTTTCAATTGAGTTTACAATTTATCAACTTAATGCACACATGCGTTGTTTTCAAATTCTGAAATGAATTCATCAATGAGGCAAAGCAATTTATCACCCTAAAATCCACAATCAACTCTCATAAAATAGTGTGAAGCTATTTTTTATTATAGCACATTGAACGTTTTGGCAAAAAAGGAAATAACTCTAGATGTGAAATCGTCTGTGGCTAGCATGTTCCCCTTTTTCTCAAATTTAATAATTTGCAGACATGTAATTCGTGGAATAACTGTTTACCAAATAATACCTATTTAGTAATTATGACTCATTGTTTTGATTTGGCAGGTATATGGAAGAGAAGCCTTCAACCCACTCCAGAGATCCCACTACCTTCTAACCATGGATGGAAGATGAAAAATGGCAACCTTCTCATCAATTGGATGACCCTTCCCCCAGCACCAGATAGTGTCATGGAGTTTGCCAACTGTTCTGGAAGTTGCACGAAGAACAAATGCAGCGATACCAACACCTGTACTTATTGCAGAACACTGTTTCATGTATTGATCTCTGTAAGTGTGCCAGAGAGAACTGTAACAATATAACTGGACATGCTCACCTCGATGATGAAGATGAAGATGACGAGTTATCTGATCCTGAAGAAGATTAGAGCAATTATTTGACTGTCTATGATTACAGTAGAGAGACTGGGGCCATATGCTTGATAGCCAAGTATATTTTGTTTCTTTGAAGCACTTGTGTCGGGGATTATTTTTCTTATTCATAGTATTACAGAATCGCACAGATGGACTTGAAAAGCTGCTTTTATAAATATGTGAGTACAAAGACTTGCATCAATAAGCCACAGTGCTGCGTCAATGAAACAAAATATACTTAATATACTATGCAGGTTGTGCCAATGGCCCATTATTGGTTTGCATCATTGTATCCTGGAGAGAAAAGTTTAACATAGAGTGGATGGACTCTTTTGATGTAGTTTGATTTAAATAACCTAAGGAAGTACTACAGTTATTCTGGTACAAAAAGTTGTTTATTCATCTGCTGATATCCTCTAACAAAAACAAATCATCTACCAATTGAAAAAGGTTAGTCAGAAAATGGTGTAATATTCAGCATCTTGCAAATTGTCCAAGGCTCTTTACTCAAGCATCCCGCTTTGAATTCACTTGTAGCATGAATAACATGTTGGACGACGTACTGCCTGTTATACAGTATACTATGGGATCGAATAGTGGTTTTTCAACCTCGTACAGCAAAAAAACTATAAAAAAAACTTGCTTCAATCCCCACGGTATACTGTATCAAGTTTTTACTGCAATGCAATGTTATGAATTCAAAGCGGCAGGGTGCTTGAAGCATTAGTAGCATGAATCACATGTTGAACGACGAACTGCACAATTCTGGCACGGTACCGCAGTACCTGATATACAGTTTACTGTGGGGTCGTACAGTGATTTTTCAACCTCGTACAGCGAAAAACCTATAAAAAAATATGCTTTAACCCCCCACAGTATACTGTATATCAAGTTCTTATTGCAATGCCATTTGGGGAACTCTAAGGCGGCGGGGTGCCTATGCATATTGTGAGATTTATAGCGATTTATAGCGTTTGTAATGAAATTTACTTCAATGAATATGATTGGAAAGATGTTAAAAGTAGAGATAATGATCTACAAAAGTATGCCCTGAAAATGTGTGGGTTCCTTTTACCTTTTGCCATTTTTGTGTCAAAAATTGGACTCCACAAAAACGCTAACCTTTTTAGTTCTCACAATAAAGGAAAACCACCCACTGTTATGGCATATTTGTACAGGGTTATGTACTTTGGCAGGTTTAAAACCTCAATGTCACCCATTGCATAACGCGCAGCCCACTTGCAGAGGGTCTAGGCCAATTTAGGGGTCAAAACATGCACTAAGGTTAGGGATGGTATACATGTTTACATGCGCATTGGTGTGTAAACACGTGTACCATCCTTTTGCGCACATTTCGACCCCTATTGGCCGACAAAAAAATATTGAGTGCTTGGAGTGTTGTGGTTGAAACTTTGCATCCAATGGCGACCCCCAGAGCACTCTATTTTTCCTCAGGCTACGCCTCCAAAGCTCACCGCTGGAGTTGGAGATTTAACCATAGCAGTCTGTAGTTGCATAATATAGCACACCTTACAAATATTCTACATTTGTATGCCTTTAGAGCGAGTTTTTCACTTTTGTTTAAGGCATACATTCTTGTTTTGTTCCAAAAAAACATGAACTACACGTTGTAAAATACAACATTTTTTTTAACTTTAAAAACCACTATTTTATTGATCTAATTTAAAGAATCTACTATTTTTGTATGTTTTCCTTCATCAAAATCAATAAACATTGCTCTCGGGGTGAAATTTCATTTGAATTTGTATTAGTAACTAAGGTTTTTTTGTAATGAATTTATAACATACACTTGATGTTAACTGACACTTTGAGCCAGCCGTTCTCGCTCATATGCAATATTTGCGACTGTGAAAAAAAATATGTTGCTGAGAAGGGTATTGGGTCCCATATTATCCACTTTTCACCCCCACCCCAGATGGTGGTCATTGAATTGAAAAACTAAAGAGATATTAACCTCACGGCCCATTGTCTATATCCTTTGCAGTTGTATTTGCCCTTTGAACAAAACCAACTTGGAACACACGCTTCGTAATGTCTGGCCGTGAAGCTTCTCTGTAGTTTTTCCCCCGAAGTCATACGCCCTGACTCGAAGATACTGGCGAGCGATGCTGGTTACCACATACCAGGCTCTCTCCATGTGATGGATCGTGGAGGAAAGAATTAGCTGGATCAAGGGTGTGCTGTGGTGACTAAAACACACCACTTTTAACCATATCTTGGGCTGCTCTTCCTACCATGGTCTCCATAAGGTTGGCCATAGGTGACGGTGTGGTGGTACCATTATACATACGGAACATTCTCTTCCTGTTTACTTTGTGCAACCAAATGCACATCCTCTTTTTGTCCTTGAGGGGAAATCTGAGATGGAAACAAAAGCAATAGGGTGTATACGTTAATATGAGCTTTAATGTTGCTTGTTTGTATGTCACACTTGAAAAATGACTCTGCAACTTGGCGCTGGATGTCTGTTTCGAATATGAATTCAAATGATGTCAGTTGCCTCAGCTGATGAATGCACCTTGGGATTTAATCAGAACGCAACCATTTCTATGCTATAGTTACTGACTGTCCAGTTTGTAGGGCATACGGTTTGCTTCGCCGTTGGTGTTAGTAATCTATCTAAATTTCTTTTCTTTCTTTTGTTCTTGTTTTCTGAAAAGAACCGTTAGTTTAACCTCAATAACGAACTCTGACTCTGGACTCCTGTATCATCGACCACCCTCAACAAATTAGGCCTAGCATTTATCCCAACTATAGTGCACGCATAAATTTGTATAATGAGTGTACATGTACATGTACTTGTACTCACCTATGGTATCTCAGTTTAGGGAGAGATTGGTTCTTTTCTCCTCCCTCGGCTTTTACATGTAGCTGCTGCACAATTATTCACCATTTCATCTACACCATAAGAAATACTCGGTAAACGTTAGGCCTATTCTAAAATGGATGGAAAGAGACTACAGTATCCGGAAATTTTAATTACGTTTGGCTCCTCGTTTTAGTCAAAATGTGTGTTTGGTCGTCGAAAGCATAGACCTTATTGCAGATAGCGATTTTGAACAACTGCGCATGTGCGCGCAAAGGACTGTGGGAAAAATTTGGCACTTCGCTCAAAAAAGTAAACAACGTTCAACGTTCGTACACGATCGATCGGTTTGCAAAATGGATGTGGCAGGAGTGAACGAGAAAGAGCTGATTGATAGAATAAATAGTTCTGGCATAGACGAACCAAGGTAATCTTTAGCTAGAGTGAATGTGCCAAGACACAGTAGTTAAAGACAAACTCCAAAGGCGACATTTTTTCGTGATAAAATTACTGTTTTTAGGTTTGCCCGTCTACGTCTGTAGGGCGTCGGAAGACTGACATTGACAAGGTCAATGGCGAAAAGTTGCAACACGGATCAGTGACCCTCCCGCAACCATCAGTCACCCTCGAAGGATCGGAAATAACAACCAAAACTTCCCACCAGTGACTCCGATTTGTGCTGACCTCCATGACAAAAGTAAGACATTTTGTTCTGTTACAAAACAGAGAAACATTGCCAAGGTCATGATGATCGAGGACTGTCATGACTGTTTTACAAAAAATAAAAACATTTCTTATTCCTGGTCTAGATAGAGTCTAGATATAGCTCTGTGGATAAAGCCCATCAATGGTTACATTGTCTTGATTCGATTGTATCTGTAATTGTATGCCACTAATCAGCAATGACGTGGACGTAAATAGAATAGCTTGGTAGTTGTACATTTTTAAAACTTTATGTGGCAGATGATACTTTTTCCTTATTTCTCACACCATCAACTTTTTAGGTCTACCACTGATATGGTTCAAAATTACAGTGACCAAAAGTGACTAAGTAATTGTGGTTTACACTTATATTTATTAGTATAAATCTATTTCTACCTCCATGGTTATACCGTAGATCATGACATGACAAGTACGACAAGGTTCTGGTGTAGGTCCTAGCATACTTCTAGTTTCTAGAACTTAGAAGTAGTCCTAGCATAACTATTTTTTATTCAAGGGTTCAGTTTATACAAGTTTGATGTACACGTATTGTACGAACATGATTCTGTGCATAATATAATTACATACTTTGTGCTTTGTTTTGTGCATGTATTACAAAAATGATACTTTTAGTACACTGTACCATAAAGCATCAAGTTGTAAGCTTTATTGTTAGACCCTACTGGTACTGTAATAATGGTATGTTTGTTATGTCTATAATTTTATCATATGATATGAGACTATGAGTTTTTGTAGGTTTGTAATTTGAAAAGCAAGGACTAGGTCACATGAGCGAAACCCTTCTTAAGGTAGGAATTTGAAAAAAGAATATAACTTCTTTTAAATTTTTGTTTTCAAATAAGTTTGATTTATTCAATAAAAAAAATAGATTCTGCATTGGGCATACTCAAAAAATAAATCCTTTTAGTTTTACTTGGAAATTGTCACCATTTAACTTTATTATTTTGGGGGCAACTATCCCAATTAATACATTTTTGGTTATGATAGACTAATAAAAAGCCATATTGAGAAGACTATTTATTCAGTAACTCGCTTTTATATTCTTTATAAATAATCTATATTTGTACATCTGTTAAACCTGATTCTAAACTTATATACTGATAGGTCTCATTTTGTAGTTTAAGTGGGTGAAAAGTCATTTCAAACCTTGCCATCAAAGAAGAAGTATTGTGAGCACTTAAATGTGATTCTCTGCAAACTCTGCATCTTCAAAATTTGGATTTAAATTAACAAGTAAGTAGACTGGCACTGTGGTCAGGTGGTTCAGGGCCCACTAATAATGGGTTCAGTACTGCCAGAGGCAATTTGTTATGTATTAAGCTGTCTCATGACTTCACAAAGCCATTATTTCACAAAAAGACTCTAGAAGAGGGGTCAGACTATCTGCTACACCCACAGGTTGGAATGGAATCTAAAGATGACTGTGCCATGATAAAACTGCAGCTATGTATAAAACCTATGACAAACTCTAGTTTGTGAATGCTACATCATGCATGTTGTGAATTTAACTCCTGGGGTTGGTGTGAAAACAATTGTTCACAATCTAACAAGCATCTGTAATTATTTGACCCATTTTATGGTGAGAGTTTAAAGGTTTCATTGATAACTGTGGGTACACATAATTTAACTCTTGCTGAAAATAAATCCAAACCTGTCACACTTTTTGTTCCATATATTTGTTTACAAACAATTTTTTATTTACAATTTCCATCCTTTAATTTTTTTTCTTCAAATATTTAAATTGGTAATATTAACTTTATAACACACTTGGTATTTTCATGGCCCCTTAAAAACACTTACATTGCAGTTTACTTTACTCAATTATTATCTACCCTTGTTTGCCTCAGGTATTGTTCATGTTGACTGTACTGAGGCGGTTAACTACAACCCTCTAGATCTTTGCAATTGCAACCCTTGGTATTATTTAAATCTTTGCATTATGAAGTATTATTGTATGATTTAAGTAACCAGAATAAATGAAGCTTTAAACTCTTCAAGACAGTGGAAAAGGACGTTTGGACAGTGTTATTGTTTGTATTGTATTGTATTATTCTACTTTCTCTGAGAATTGTGGCCTACAACCGCAGGACGCCACGCACAGGCATATTAAGAAGCACTTGCGATACCTTTAGGTGTTTTCAAAGCCCAACAGCCGACAGAACGCTTGCGTCACAGTTCACTCTGCAATTAACATTTATCTTTTCATCGCCAATTTACGTGTCATCAGTCAAAAATGGCCTCAAGAGCATGAAGACACACATACACACACACAGCCTTTAGTCAATTCAGAAGATGGTCAATGAACTCTCCTGCAGCAAAAGAAGTAGGATGTGGTTGGTCGAGTCCACAAAACAACAGTACAGATCACATCTTTGGAGTGAACACAGAACTGGGAGAATAACTGCTTCCAATATGAGTGCTGTCACGAAGCATGTTGATGCACAAGTAATTATCTGAAAGATAAAGCAGACAAAAACTAAGGGAATAAATGAGTGGTTACAAGTTCTTAAAAAGGCGTTTAAAACAGGCAGGGTCATGGTCGTTCAGCCCTTGTTCCTCTTTTACCTATCTTACTTGATGACCTGACATGTGTTGCATTTTAATGACTGAGACAATTTTCGGATGCACTGTGTGGTGTGTGCGTAGTTAGTCTTGGTGCAAGACGTTTCTTGTTTTGCTTTCATACCCAGCGCGGCCAACTCACAAACATCGCCCGTATCGGTGAAACATCTAGCACCAAGACCAGCACATATTATGCATAAACATATCCGAAAACAACCGGTTATAAACAGCTCCAGCTGGTCTTTATCACTCGTTAACTTTAAACACCCTGACCCCACGTGAAGCGCTTTCCACCACAACAGGAATGCAGATAGCGAAACTGATTGAGGCATTTATGAATGATCTTTTGCCTTGTAAATCATAACCAAACACTCTGCCCTGAAAGTCAGTCATGACTAATATGACTATGAGCTAATTAATGAGCAGTATCATTATCAGAATATTGATATTATATTCTGAATATAATATCAATATCTGTTATCTCTAAAAAATGTCGAGGAATATATAATTGAATAGGCCTATGTTTCTTTTTTAGTTTCTACCACCAATCACCCATAAATCTAGCCTATACAATGCTCAAATTGTAGCCTACAGCTTGTTGGGTTTGACATGCTTGATGATTTAATCATGACCCGGTCATGATTAAATCATCAACAAGCTTTATTGATATTTTATTAAACTATTTTGTGTTCATTCAAAGTCAAAAGAACATGCATGGACCTACCTACGTACGTATGTACGTACATGTACACTCCCTCGTTCTTCCGTTGAGTCGCAAAGCACACACACTGGTCCGATGGCATTATTGTCGTAGTTTTTTATATTAATAATACACATCTGACATGGCTAAATAAAGCATGGAGGTACACCCATTCGTGGGTGAAACTGTCTTCCGCCACAGAAGCATGACCGTCCACCACAAACAATGTCAATGTTTACAAACTTATTGTTTACAAAAAAACTTTGTAGAACACGTTACGTGACGACCGTATAACTGGAGGTGCCAAATATCTCCCACAATCCTTTGCGGGACGTCGGATTTTTGCTATCTGCAATAAGGTCTATGCTCGTCACATCGTTTCAAATGTTGCGCGTTGCCGTCAGCACGTGATTAATGGCAGCGCACAGGCTGAACCAGCGTGTTGTACGCGCGGCCGATCTAGTTATTCTATTCTATATCTATGCACAAAGTACGTGTGTGCGCGCACACACAATGCAGTGCTACTTCGTGAAAACAAAATCCACACAAAGTACGTATGTGCGCGCATGCACACACACGCAATCTAACCCAAAACTATAAGTACGGTTGCGCAAAACTACCACAAAATAATTAACTATTAGGGCCTATATTCCCCCAGTATGGCACCACATGTGTTATTAATCTTTGAGAACTCTTTCCTAAACTAAAGTGTTTTTATAAACGTTGTGAAATGAGTTTAGGAGAATTTGCTTTTCCCTCAAAAACCCCACATAAAAATATGAACTTTTATAAAATTAAAAATCCGTTGGACAAAATGATGAACGCTGAGATGTTTTTATTAACAATTTGATCGATATAAATACAAATTTGTAATTCATTCGTAAATTTAAACGTGTATAGACCTTTCTTTTGCAGCGTCACAGCCCGAGTTTTTGCCAAACGTGATTGAAAAACTATGGAAAGCCAAAATTGCAAAACGAAAAAAGATAGCCACAGTTTTTAACAATGTTACACAAACATTCAAAAATAGTGTTGAATTTGTTTGACACAAAGCAACCAATCATGAGAGGGTATACTTTACTGAATTGAAAGTTTGCAGGAAATGTTGAATTTTGTTGAAACATCTGTTAACACGATTGAGTGGTTTGCTAACATTTGGCCTTCCATGCCAACCAGCGCGGTTTGTTTATCAACAAAAGAAAGGTCTATAGAACTTCATCATACCGCAACCATCGTTGCCAAGTTCCTTGTATACACAACAACATTCATAGTTCAAATTATTTCATAGAAATGAACCAGAGTATTATACTTCCCGTGTCAGTTTGGCTACAGTAATTTGAAAGGAAGACACAAGATGGCAGCACCATGATAAGTGTGTATAGAAACATTGTTTGGTATTTTTTAAATCATTCTCAGTTCATAAAAGAAATGTTGAACAAATTATTTTCCTTTCAGACTCACTGAAAAATGCATACAAATTCATAACTGGGCAAAATTTCATGGCTCTGCTTACCGCGGAATTCTGCTCACGGAGCCCTTTTAGTACATTTCTATGATATGTGAGCGCAGAAATCCGCGGTAAGCAGAGCCATGAAATTGGGCCCAGATGATTCACTAAAATGCACTTCGAAAACTAGTCATGTCACATCATAAGAGTTGCACACAACCTTGTCGACATAATATACATGTACCCTGCAAACGAAATGTCCAATTACAGAATTGTATTCTTATTACTTTTCTAGGCTTAGCATAGCTATTCAATTATGCACACTAAGGTAAGTATCTGTGTCTTACAAATAGTACATTTAGTTAACCCTCACCAAACAAGTATGAGACATTCCTCACGCTATTTAGGAAATTAAAGCCTAAGGAGTCACCTAAAACAGCAACAGAGTTTCTGTAATATTTTGTCATTTAGAAAGTTTACACAGACCATTCATGTAGTCTCTGGAGTTCTGCAATAATTAATAAGTCTGTCTTGATTTTAACTGTAAATATGCAAACAGTTACATCGATTTGATCAATTAAATCAATTCATTCTTACTATTATTAGTATTAATTAACAAACCAAAACTTTTCCGCTTTAAATAATTAAATTATTCAACAAATATCTGTTTACTCTTGAAATTACAACATCCAAAAGAAGTAAACAGGCTCGTTCTCATGTAATCATCATTACTAAATACTTCAGTACTAAAGAAGCTCAATAAGTCTACTATCAAAGTTATCAGTAGAAATCCTAAAAACCTAGATTGGTCATGTTCAAAAGAAGACAGCCTCGTTCTCATATAATCATCAGTACTAAATACTTCAGTACTAAAGAAGCTCAATAAGTCTACTATCAAAGTTATCAGTAGAAACCCTGACAATCTAGATTGGTTGAGCAAGGGTTATACACTCCCAGTTAAAGACAACCTTACACAACATGAAGTCGAACGCTTACCAGCCTAAATTATTCTGAGAATTTGGTTTATGTTATGTTTTACTTTGTGGCAATTTGTCCTATTTCATCTAGACAACCACTTCAACAAGGCATGCTGAAAGTTCCTATTGAAAATTACATAAATTAATTTGCACAATTTCAGTGACTAAGCTGCCTGTAAAAGGCCTGATAGTCGGGGTGGGAAATTACAGGAGTCTGTCCGGTGCACAGGCTAATAAAGTCATCATACTTTGCCTTTGGAATGCTATGAGCACCTAAAGGGTAACATTGTAGTGGTTCTGCAAGCTGGGCTTGATCAGTAGAGTGTCGACACCTGCCATCGATTCTGAGTATTTCAAAGTCATCGTCATCATGTGAATACTTGAACTGTATCGTGTTGGAATATTTTTGTTCACTCTGCACCGCTGTTTTCATGACGACATTGCGGCGCGCAATGACTCTTCAAAATATAGCGCCCTCTTGTGGCAAGATTTGACCATGCATAAACAAGCTGGTTACGCCCATCAAATGCCTTGTCTAAAATCGCTGTTTATTATTCATTAGCTCATGAATATTCAATTTTATGACCTCAATCAGAAGGGTAATCCCTGCTGCTTAACATATGACACATACACAGGATCCTGGGTAGTATAGCTCGATGTAAACAAGAATACCAAAACATCGTGTGATTTCGCGTATTTATCAGGCATTTCGAAAGGGTAAAAACGCCCGTTTTTGCGATGTTATAGCAGGATATATGAAGTTTTCATGACAAAAAATCAACATTCCATGGGAAGACATGACCGCCGAGAATGCTTAAATGGGGAAATCAAAGTTAAAAACCTCATCGGAGCCGTGTGAACATGTAGTGAAATCCTCCATGATTTGAACGTTGTACAGGTAAATACGTAATTGTATTTGTAAACAAGACGCCATTTTTAAATTCCACAGTGCATGTGTTGAGACTTTAAAACACATGACATGTATTTATTTAATGTTTCATAACAACATACACGTACAGTTCTACTAGGCCTACATTTGATTTTTTTACCCCTTACAAGAACATTGTGTATAGTTAAAACATGTCAAAAGAGAAATGTTTGAGTTGTTTTGTTTGTTTTTAATTTCTTTGTACATCATTCTGGAAAAAGATGCTGTATCGTATAGCCACTTTTCATGCTTTTTCACCCTTAACCCGGCTCAAATAAGAATAATATTATACTACTATTGACAGGGCAAATGTATTTACTTCGAACGTCAATGACATATCGAACTTCACACAATCATCGAGAGAGTGCGTGTCGCAGACAGCAACGAGTGTTGGAAATAAGCGATTTTGCATGTCAAAAGCATGGGGCCTAACTATTACGGTAAAAGGGTTTACTATTAAGCTTATTATGAACAGCTGTGGATATGACACTGTTATGCATTTGTTGAATTTCTAAGTTTATGGATATGTAGATTTGCGTTTACGGGGCTGAGATTTACATCGAAGATGCTTTATATTTGGATTTACACTCAGGTGGTGCTCTGTCATTACTTGGTGGAGTTTCTACACGTCAGGGTCTTTCTTTGATGTGTTCATGGCACCATTGAACCGAATGTTGAGTTGATTGAAGACAGCATGCATTGCCTACCCGCCTTGTTCACCAAGTAGTCCGAGTCAATGGCGTGTCTGCTGGATGAACTGGAGTGTGTGGTCCTCCAGCATGTGAAACTTTGTAGAACTGTAGTTCTGTAGAACTTGAGGATTTTTTTTATATTCTCATCTGATTTAAAACAGAAAACATTAAATTGAAAGTTATTTGTAAACATTAGTATGAACTAATTTGAAACTTGTTTTGTAAAATCTTTAGAAAGATTTTCATACGGCAATAAAACTTAGTTATACTTACTAAGTTGTGTGATTTCAGGTTCATTGAAGAATTTTATTTTGTTGTACAAGTTGTGGCAATCTGCAAACAGCTTGAAGATTGCTGACAACTTTTCAACAATGGTAGATGCTTTATCCAGTTTCGCGGGACAAAGCTTAGTCACTTCCTCCATCACGGCATGCGTTACTATGTGGATGTTTGATGTCTGGTTGATAAAAATAAGGATATAATTATAAATACAAATAATTCAGCTATATCTGCTTTTAAACAAAGCAAAAATTTAAGAACAAGTTTTGTCATACTTTACATACCTTGAGGCACTTGTGTACATGGTTGCCGACGAAGGTATTTGAATAGTAAGCCTGCCGTCTGACCTTGATCTTGAGTAGTGCTTGATCCAGTATCTTTACAAGAGGGTTATGGTAGCTTGCGAGTTTGCCAATGTTGGTATTTTGCAGTACTTCCTGAAACATAGACATAGAAAACAATTTCTCAAATACAAAACTGTTTGATAATACAATCTTTACAGAACTGTACATTTTAATGTGATGAGCTAAATATTCACCTGTCTTCTTAGTTCTGCGGTGAGGTTGTCCATTTGCGTATTGACATCAGAGACTACTTCAGATGAGTCAATATCATCGTTAAGTAGTGCGATCACTGCTAGTTGTTCTTGTAGATCTTGAATCTCGTTTCTGATATCATGAGCTCGTAGCTTGGCTGAATGGATGTCGGATAGCTTAGCAATATGAAGAGAGTAAGGTCCATCCCCAATATGAGCTGCTCCATCCGATGAGGCAAGATCTTCCGCGATTTCCTCCCAAAGGGTCTTACATTGCTCTTCAAACATAGTGAACAGCTTGTACCAGATACCCAAGCTCATGTGTAGAGCAGGGGGGCATATCTAAGAAAAAGAATAACAAAACCATTGGGATTATCGTGTCATATAAGACACATTTAGAAGCGGTACAAAGACAACTTTTGATTTATATTTAATACTTACTGAAGATATCGGGATGGAGAAGAATGGCTTGTCGATAGCATTATTGTAAAGTTTGGCATTATTGATGAGGCCTCCAGCATCAATGAACCGTTTGTTGTCACTGTGCAGATTCTCAATCGTTCTAGCTTCACTCACTGGTCGGGTTTCTTTTTCCTTGGCCACATCAGCAGTTGTAACTTTGCACCATATGCAGGGGTAACGTCCTTTAAATAAATATAAAATTTACAAAAATATAAAATAAATTTGCTCTGTCAAAAGGATTTTTTCCAAGTTGAATTTGAGTTGACTGAACAACAGAGCTACTTACCACTTGCACCAGATATGCCAACCATCCTACATAAGTATTCGTAGTCTCCAAATAGGTATACAACAAGTTTCTTTTCCCTGCATGAAGGAGAAAAGTATGAAAATTAATTTTTTTTAGTTTATGCCTAAATGTATTTAAAGATGTATTGTCTGTGCTCAAGCTGATTTTACCTTCAAAACGAATCCAAATGAATCCATCTTGCATATATGAATATCAATTAGCAGTGCCGAAGTCACCACACGGCCAGCTGTATTTAAAAAGGCCCCCCCTTTTAATTCATTTTTAAAATTAATTTCTCTGTCATTATATGCGTTGATGGATTCATAACTTTGGTCAGCATTGAGCACGGACAAGACATCTTTAAAGAAATTCAGAAAATTATGTGTCTGAAAGTTCAAGGTACATTTATATGTACATGTACATACATCCATGAAGTTGATGCAATGGATTCTATCTGGTCTTTGTACCTGTCAAGTCCCATGTGAAGGTTGACTGCCGAGTCTGTCGCTTCAAAAGCACAAATCACGAAGGTGTTGTGTTTGGAGTTCTGGTTCTTTTCATTTGCAATCTCGAGCATGAACTTGAAACTGCTTCGACCCTTGTCACCTCCAAGCTTTATCCACACTTCATCCAGTGGTTGCCCCTCGTCCCACTGCAACTGTCCAGATCTGAAAAAAATAAAATATTTGCAAACATTTATAGGGCCTATCTAAGGTGTTATTATTTGAGACAAAACATTAAACCATTACAAAATGTAATTAAATAATTAGCTGTCATATTCCTCTAATAGATCCAGGATGTATTGCGAAGGTCCGTTATGTACACATATCGTTGAGCATTCAACAAATGTCACGTGCAAGAAGAACACGAAAATAAAATAAAATCTGCATTGCATGGTGTTACAATGTAATACACTGAGCATGGGCGTACAATGTAATACACAAGTACTGGATGGAGGTGGGATTTGCGCAGTTCTTTCCTTGTCGATGCTGTGTGAACGACCCTTATGAAAAAGGGTTGTTTAGTTTTTACGCTAACATAAATTGATTGGATTATATATTTAAGTAAAGCATTATTTGACTCATGTTATATGCATATTTTATTGGTCAGGTTTTTGGTGTTGAATAAAAACGCATAATAAAATAAACACATTAACTAAAATTCCAAGTCTCCCCTCAGCAGTTTCGTCATGACATGGTTTAGTAAAACGTTTTACCATTTATGCACCTAATTTAGACATAGTTAATTGAAATGTTTCCTATTTGTTTGAAAATGAAAGTTGTCCATGGATTCATGTCTGTTAAAGCTCAAATTTAAGAAAAAAATCTGCAGTTCAGTAATGCTTGTATCCACCACGCATCCCTCATGGTGTTGATCAGTCTGGTGGTGACACGCTGCTGTTAAAATTTGAACTATTCTACCTCTGACTTTTTTCAAGTTCCTGTTTAAATATTTAGTTTTCTAACATTGTGAAGTTTTGAAGAAAAGTCACCCATCCTACCCAAGCGATTTTTATGCTTGTCAAAATGTAACGTTCGATTTAAATAATAACTTCCGTCATAGTTTCATTTGTTGGCAAGTAAAAACATTCTGTTACTCATGGCATCCCCATTGCTTTACTAAATACATGCTTGGCTAAAAACATGACCTTGGTGTGAAAATATAGGCTGGCAAGGTGAATAATTTACCTGGCTTGTTTTCCAATTATCATTGATTGCATAGTTTGCACATGGAATTCAATTAAAGTTTAAAACTCGGATTTTTTTTTTAAATTAATATAAAGTTGTTTAATCCTGAATTAGTATTTTGCGGTTTACCGGAGCTTTAGACACCTGGAGTATGTCTAGTTCAGATAATTGTGTAGACAGAAATTCTATTGCTGCATCGATCGGTCAACCAAAGAGTTTTGCCAGTGTCAATCAAAATGCATACTCTTCTATTTTATCTTTCTCTGCTAAGTCGATAACAAGATAAATATATAAGCACACCATTTCAACCAATATGCAGTTATTTAACACATGATTTCTTGTGGTTGTTTTGTTTCTGTATGTTGGCTTAGCAGATGGCCTTTAACTGTTTGTTGTCCGTCTTCCCATTAACTCGTCCAGATCCCTGTATTGTTCTTTAAATGTTTCCATCACTGGATCCGGAAACTACTGGCGGTTCTGCTTAGAGAGAGAGAGAGTGGGTTTCTTGAAGCAGTTTTGCAAAATAATTTCAGGTCCAAGTTCAGTAGATTCAGCAAAACTAATGCAAGTACCATAACACAATGGAAAACTTGTATGAATTTATTTGTGGTCCAGTAGAGACGGATCAATCAGGTCGGTTGTTTAGTGGTAAATTACAGTTGTTCTTACAGTGGTGCTGTGTGTTGTTGAAGATGCTAGTTAAAAATTGTAGCCGATTTGACACCAAACTTATAGGTGCAAGAAAGTAAGAAGCTATTATTTAAAGTTGTGGATAACAAAAAAATTATGCTGATAAGTGGTAGTCCAGTTAAAAAAAGGTTAGACCATTTGATTGAGTCGAGGTTAATGTATAATTATAAAATTATAAAGACATTGCAGGCTTTTCAATCACAAATTTTCTAAGGGCACAACAAAATTAGACTACATTAGGCGTTGCCACATTAAGAATCACAAATTAATTTGTGTTTGTTGCTGCCCACATTAAAGTCCCATCAACCCATAAATGGCAGTTTCTTCATGATGCCACCAATTGCTAAATGGGCCATCAAGATCAAGTGGGCAGTAGTGTCCATAACTTGTCGGCTGATAATGATCAACCATCTGGAGGCAGTTGTGAAAGGGCACAGGCAGCCCTGATGTTTTGGCAATTATTTGTCGCCGTACAACTCTCAATCGTGTAGATAAAATACCGAATGCAATTTTGGTGGTGCGTCTACCACAAAACGGCCTGTAATTCAAGACTACTTGCTTTCCTTGAAGATGTCCTCCTGGGTACGGTCTCGTGACGCGAGGTTGCATATTGAACGCGTCATCACCAACGAAAATGAAGGGTAGCTCTTTATCTGTTCTAGTGAGACACGCATATGGAGTGAGGCCAAATGAATCACCCTTGATGTCTCTATCATAATGAGCACAGCACACTGTTGATGCAGCTCCAATCAAATCAAGCTGATTTACAACAGTGGACCTGCTAGGTATCTATGTTCACGTTCTCTACCAAACACGCTGTACATGAATCCGAGCATGTGTGAATCATTGTTGAGAATATTCTTCTACTCAGTAAATGGTTGCACTTTGTTTACAAATGGTGGAATAATAAGATCTACACCATGCTCTAACAATTCACCTTTTATCTTAAACCCTTTATCAACCATACGTTTGTCCATAGGAGATAACTTATCTAGAATTTCACTTTTCAGAACAAGCTCTGCTAGTACTAGATCATCACTATCAACCTGATAATCTTTTTCAGATGGCGACAGTGCTAATTACCATTCTGATGACTTGAGCAGGCTGCTTTCTTGTGTTCAACTAAACACAAGTTGTTGTCGTGGGTTTTTGTTTATTAAAAAGGGAAGATAGTAGCAGCGCCTACTGAAAATGGCATACTCCTAAAACTTTTTCAGTACCTTCTTCGAACCATACTGTATTTTTAAGGATGCAGTGGTCCTAGGCATTGAGAGCTCATTTTAGAAATTGTTTGTCTTTTGCGAGTTTTTAGCAAAGTCGATAAGAACAGGTGCCGTGGTAAAATCATTGGTAGTGGTTTATGTGAGAACGTTGGTACACCTGTTGCATCGAATTGATCATTTGGCTCGATATTTGTAAAATTCAACAAATATTCATCTATTTGTGGATAACTGAAATTTCCATCTTCTACTGTTGTATATATTTGATGGTTTTGCAGTTCTTTATTTGTTGCACTTGGACGTTGATTATATTTATAATTAATTGGTCTGTAGTTGTCTGTGATTTGTGTTAATCTTTCTCTTGCGGCTATCTTTCTCTTGTACAGTGATCATGATTTACTGATGTTGAATTTCTCCAGTAGTTGCCTATTTGTGCTTGTAATCCAAAACAACTTAATGGATATGTTTTGTCTGCTTGTAAAACAGTTTCAGTTCTTAACATTGTTTCACTATCTATTCGAATTGTTTGTTGTCCATAATTTGTGATTGTATTATCAACGCCTACTTTTGCATTTGTATCGCTATATTTGGCAGTATCAACATCTCTACATAAGTCACCACCAAACAATTTTTTTGGACCAACGGGGATTGTGTGTTCCCATGTTTCTCCACTTGCTTTTCTTTCAAATGACCCAATATCTCTCCAATTTACTTCATCATCTACTTCTTAATATTGTGCTTTATCATCTTGTTCTTCTCCTAATTCATCAATTGCACTTCTCATTAATTCTTCCATTCTTTCAGAAACAGGGAAATGCATTGCTGAAATTAAAGGTAACGTCTTTATATCATCTTCTAATGGATAATGACAAGTATATCCTCTATTTGGTGAGATCGTCAATATCCTCTATTTGGTGAGATCGTCATTGGTTTGATGTTAAATGAACCACTATTATCTACAAACATTTCAACTCTGGTGTCTGTACTTGTTGCAATATCTACTTGATTTACATCTCTACCTGGTTTATGAATGTATTGTCGTAGGTTCTTCATTTTAACCTTAAGCCCTTTAATCTCACAACAATCGTATAATGTTGCCATTTCTTGCCATACACATGGATCCATATATTGTTGAAATTGATTTATACCTATAATATGCCAACCTCCTTCATAATGATATTGTGGAATATGTGAAGGTTTACCTGTTAGTGATCGCCCACCAATATTTAATCGTTAATTGTTTTAATCCTGGGTGTTTGTTTTCCCCAATTGAATGACTAAATTCTCTCTTAAATACCTGTGGACCAAAATTTACCTTTAATTGCTGAGGCCTCCCTTTAAAACTTTCTTGATAACTGTCAGGAAAATTAAAGTTGCCAAGTGAACCCCCTCCACCTCCTGCACTTCTTGGTTCCCTACCCGCATCTGTTTCATCTTCCCTATCTACTTCCATTGCTATTTCTTCGTTGTGTTCCCCACTATTATTATTATGTTCTAAAGCTTCTTCGAATGTTTCTTCGTCACTTTCGTCTTCACTTATTTTTTCTGGAGGTTCATAAATTTCGTCTTCACTGTCTGTATCATTAGGGGAATACGAAATTGAGTCAATGAATTGAGTCAGAGTCACTTGTTTCAGTAGCTGAAATTTCTTTATTTTTCTCTTCAGCTTCTTCATGATTTTCTTCTTCAATTTCTCTACCAATATTTTCTAGATTGTTAACACTGAAATGTTCTATTGGAATGTGATCTACAGGTACACTTTCAAGTGCTTCAAAATTTCTAACAGTTTTACCGTCTATACGTACCTTCTCTACCTTATCTTTATTAATATTAGTTTTATGAATATAAATAATCATTTACCTTTCGCATTACCAGATACCCTGCTCGACTTTTTTCATCCTTATTCTGAGATGTTTTAGGTAGATAATTTTTATACCCCACTTTTTGCGCACTGTGTGTAAATTCTTTCTTGCAATTTGTCGCGACCTCTGTTAAATCTATGCCAAATCTTCTACCTAATTGCGCAGCTGCTATGCCTAATATACCTAAAGTTCCCGACCACGGATTATCTCCCCGCGCAAATTGTTCCCCTATAAATTCTGCATCAGCTTCTGCTCTATTTCCCCCTTTTGTATAATGTCTATCATGGTCTCTGGCAATGCGATCAGTTTCATCTAGGGGCTCATTATTATCTAAGTTATGGTTACTAGTTTTAGGACCTACACATTTACTGGTGGGCACATGTAATTTGTCACTTAAAAATTCATCTTTATCCACAAAACTTATGTCTTCATCTATCTTGGTATATTTTGTGTTGATGTTAGAATTTGGCGGTGCATCATCCCTTCGTTTCCCCCCTTTTTCGACATGCTTTACCCCTGTGTGCATAATAGACACCCATATTAATGGTTATTGATTCATGTTAATTCTTTAATTTTATCTCTTTTACTTTTATCAATATGCATCGCCTTTAATTGTAACACCACACTTACTACCAAATCTTTAAAATCATCATCATCATTAACAAAATCATTATTCCAGTTTTTCTTCCTACTATTATATGCTTTTAAACCATACTTAAAGAAATCTTCCCAAAAATCTTTTTCTGTTTTTGATGGATCAACCCTCGATTCATAATTAACACCAATTTTGTACATATCATATGTTATTAAATTCCCCGTTGTCCCGTCCATTATTTTATGCTGGCCTCTTGTCTTCATAATTTCTAAGCTTCCCCTGGCAGATCTGCTCTGATAGCCAGAATATCTGCAAGTATGTCTTCTTGGTCACTTGTGCCCAACGAAGCTATCAGTGATTCTAGCTGGGGGTCTGTTTCGTCCTGGAATACACTAATTGAATCTATAAATTCTGTGAACTCATTGTCAGCCTCTACGGCTTCTTGCGCAAATCTAAAATCATCGTCGATTAAATCATCGGCGATGGGTTCTTGGTTTCCCCTCTTTAGCTCAAAGAATGGGATATTGTCTCCCTCATCTACAAGGGGCTCTATACCATCTTAACTACAACCATCACTGTCATAATCTACCAACGGCTTAGATCTACTGTACTTTATTCTCTTAGGTGACGGTGCTTCTACATCTTCTACCTCTTCAACTTCTTCTCTCATTCTTTTAAAAATCCCATTATCACATGTGCTTTTATCATGTGCGTCTGCGTTCATCATGTGCTCCCAATGTGCTGTAGCCTCAAACCGATTGAAATATTGTTCCTTCATACTAGTTTTATTCATAACATCACAAATCAAAGCCCCCATCAAAACCTTCCCTCTATCTGTATAATCAAAATCCTTGATCCCGACTGTACGTACTATCAACCCCACCATGTTGTTTATGTGTTTGAGCATTGCTTGCTCCTGGTGTTTGTCTTCTACTTTAGCCACACCCTTTAATATCTTGCTATAGCATCCAGGATGGAGATCGGCCGATGGGTCATCCCATGATCCAATGCCTAATCTATCTTCTACCATTTTCTTACACTACATCTATTTTGCAATGCCTCTTTGTTCAAAGAAATGTGGACCGATTTGAAAGGATGCTGGTTTGTCGTTATGAAGCAAGGCACTCTGCCAATTCTTGCGGCACCTGAGAATTTCACCGCAATTTCTGCGTTCTCGCCACCGAGGAGCTCTTTAATTTTTTCGCTCATTTGGTCAGTTATTATTAGCTCATTGAATAAGGTCCATCTCTTTCCTTTCATTGACATGAATTGGAAAACTGAGGCGTCGGATTGACCACCTCCCCCAATCACAGCATGGTTCTGGCAGGCCCTATGTAACGGCCTTAGGATCCATGACTTGCCTGCGTTACTTGGGCCGTATATGCACATAGAATTTCTTTTCTTGTTTGTAGTGTCCTTATTGAAAATGTTGTGGCTACTACTCTCATATCTACGCCATATCTATTTTCATATGTCACAATATAGTTATTAAGTGTCTTGGCATACTCTACTGACTTATAATGTCGAGAGGCATTGTCCCATATTCCCTTAAAGACCTGGGGATTAATCGTTGCTCTATGCAATAGGGACTGATCTGGATCTGTAACCAGGGAGAGTTTAAGGAAAGGCCTTGGAACAATTTGATGCAGGTCTGATCAATTATTGTTTTATTTCTTAGAACAAATAACAATTTGTTACACTAATTTGACTCATGTATAGTTTAAACCCGATTCTTAAGGCTACCAGATAATAGGGGCAGTCTGTAAAACACAATAAATATAGAGAAAACATTATTACTGATTAATAAAAAAAAACCTTAACTACAACTGGTTCAGCGAAATATTAAATCTTCGTCTTCGTCTAATATTAACGATCTTTTGACCACGAAGATCACTGCATTACAATGAAACAGTTATAATTCGTATAACTATAGATACTTTAAATGGGAGTTCAACTATTTCTTAGCAAACCAATATGTGTACGGAAGTATTAACTGCAATTCCAAACATCGTAACTGCAATTCCAAACATCATAAATCTAGTACATGCACGAGGATTTCTAGGACCACAAGTTGCCTCATTATAACTTATAGTTTACATAAAACTCTCCACATACTGATAGTTAAATATTCCGTACCTTCAATAAATAACAGTGTCGTAACGTTGGTGGAATAGCCTTGTCTATATGAGCTTCACGTCACGGTGGTCGGCATTTTAACTGAAGACAAAAATATATGCCAAGCATTCTGATAATATTATAAAGTTTGTGGAAAATGTGGAACATGGAAAATAGTAATTTGCCGAATAAATATTTTTCTGAAGTCTTCTAATGTTCTAGAAATTACCGGTATGGCCTACATCATTTGTAACTGGAATTAGCTTGATTAGTATTCGATACAAATCCTACAAGCGGGTCATGAATTTGAATTTACTTAATAAATGCACGAAGGAATATGTTCAGTGCTAACTAGATGCAATCTTAAACATGTGAAACAAATAATGCCGTATTTCTCTAGCATTTCCACTATTTGGACATTCTATTATTAACAAATTTACGGCAATGGAACATTACACATTGTATTTTCAATGCAGCGTTTCTGAAGGTTTATTACAATAGTTATTTTCTACACTTTAACTCACCAATTCATCGCTTGAACACCATACTGTTACAGGTGGTAAAAGCATTTATTTAAACTCAGTCCCCAGAAGTCGCAACTCATAAAACGTACTTGGCTAACTTAACAAACTGTTCCCTACAGTCGACCTCTCGTTCTGACGGCAAATGCAGGAATGAATCTCAAATTCCAGAAAAGGGAGTACACAAATTGTTAATCGACTGCTGGTATTTCAGCTATGACATCAAGTCATTTCCGAATGTTTGTGTCTATTGGGTTCTCGTGCTCAGAAATTTACTTTTCCAATTAGAAGAATGTTCTCCCAGTGGATTTATTATCCAACACATTCCATTTCTACACTTATCCAACAAATTAAATTTCTACACTCACCGCAACTTAGCCTAGTATTTAATTTACGGGAGTGGCATTAACGAACAACTTAAAATACTTCCAAGTAAGTAATCAATGACCGCAGCTTGAGGTCAGCTGGTTACACAATCGTGCCATGTGTCTCTTTAACTCGGGCACATTATCTAGGGATGTTTCACCATATTTGCACACGACTCTGTAAAACAGATCGAATCTGTGCTCAGACACGCTCTGTTTTTTCCCGTATCATACTTAACCCCATCCTGTGTTAGATTCCTACTCATAACTATTCCCTTCTCTCTCTTCTCCTCTTTGTTAACCATCACCTCCATAAAGGAGATGACAGACGTTGCTCTTAACCAGGCTTCTAATGTCCCGTCCAAGTCTCTAACCAGATACCTGATGTCCCCTTCTTTCAATTTGCCTGAGTCTCTCTTATATACATCATCTAAACTGACAATAACCCATCAGGGGGGGACATAGAATATATTGAAGGGCCTGACTACCACTGTTTAGCGACTTAGACTATACATTGTTATTCACATTCTTTGTGAAAAGACGGTACCTGTATGTGTTTACAATCTCTGGCATGGATCGTCTGACCCATAACAATAAGTGAAGGTGTATGCCATCCTTATCCTCCCTCTTACTACAATTATCCGATCCCATATTACAGATTTTGCTGTATCCTGAAGTATCTTTCTTGCGATTGTTTCTGTTGTACAATCTTGGGTCCCTGGCCAAAAACATATTATTGTCCTATATTTTGCAAAAAAACTGTACATTTATTTGAACTGTTTCAAAAAATTAAATTACTGTTTTTGTGCACACAGCTTGATCTCATTGTTGGACCTTCTTTATTGTTGTTCCCGCCTAATTGTCATGTTATTTTCGTTTTCTGAAGGTGACTGTTTCCTTATCATCTTCTTTTGGAAGGAGGGAAAATATACAAGCGTCTGGGTTAATTTGTCGAAGTGTGTACAGATCAAGACTTTCTAGAGTGGCTTTTAAAGTGACATTAAAGTGACATCCACGTTAGATTTTACTGACCTGATCTGTCCACACCTGTCATAACGTGGTTTAAAGGGTCTGTGTACTATTTTCTAACACAAAACACAATGGCCACAAATTTACACTACACGTCCACAGTTTGAAGATAATTATAGTAGAAAGCCTCCCTTAAAATATTACTTACTGAGGTGCTGTAGTTTTTGAGAAATGAGTAGAACAATGTCACAAAAATAATTTTTAAAAAGTACTCGAATCGTGACAAAATAAAGATCTTTGACAGTATATGGTTCGAGCCCTGTTCCTTTGAGAAAATCTTGGTTCCATATGGATGCTTTCTCAGTGCAGGCGTGGGTCGTATACTCCAGCCGATTTGCTGCCTCCAACTTGAACAGTATTTCCGCAATATAGACTACACGCTTCTCCAAGGCTGATTAAAAAGTAGTTGCGATAATCGTAACCCTCCATCCTCCCGACGGTCGGAGACCGGAGGGTTACGACACAAGACTGATACTATCGGTGTAACTAGCAGTTTTGACCAGTTTTTGCCAGACTCGTGATCAGATTCGTCCTTTTTTTCCACTTTCCAAAATCATGACAGACATTCTAAACACATGGAGTTGATCTTTATTGTATGACAACGTCATCTGGAACCCTTTAAACAACATCATGAAAATATTTGGCAGAAAAAACGACAAAAACTTACCAAAAGACTGACCGAATATATCCATAATCCATAGCGGGACCAACTAGTGATTTTGAACGTCGCACTTGCTTGGCAACAACCAATCAGCGTGACCCAACCATCGATGTCGTATGCGTATCGGCCATTCCAGCTTGCAAACTCACCGCCTGTGTGTGTAAGCACCGATCCCCCGCACCGAGTGCGCAGCATGCAGGCATGTACATGTACATGTACATGTACTGTATGAACATCGTGCGTGCACAAACTATACAGCTCGTAGTACCGTGTGCTGCTCCATACCCCCACATGGCCAAACACACCCTGACGTTGTGTGTGTGTGTGCAAGTGTACACAATACATGTACATGTACATGCCTGCATGCTGCGCACTCGGTGCGGGGGATCGGTGCTTACACACACAGGCGGTGAGTTTGCAAGCTGGAATGGCCGATACGCATACGACATCGATGGTTGGGTCACGCTGATTGGTTGTTGCCAAGCAAGTGCGACGTAGTTGGTCCCGCTATGGATTGTGGATATATTCGGTCAGTCTTTTGGTAAGTTTTTGTCGTTTTTTCTGCCAAATATTTTCATGATGTAGTTTTAAGGGTTCCAGATGACGTTGTCATACAATAAAGATCAACTCCATGTGTTTAGAATGTCTGTCATGATTTTGGAAAGTGGAAAAAAAAGGACGAATCTGATCACGAGTCTGGCAAAAACTGGTCAAAACTGCTAGTTACACCGATAATATCAGTCTTGTGTCGTAACCCTCCGGTCTCCGACCGTCGGGAGGATGGAGGGTTACGATTATCGCAACTAATTAAAAAGCAAAAAGAAAAAGCAGGACTTGTTATTAATTTGGTAGCCTATAGGTTACGTGCCCAAATCTACATCTATTGACAACTCTCAACCTAGGAAACAAGACCGCCCCGAAAAAATGTACCTTCAACAAAGGCGCCCCCTGGCAAGCTCGCCCCTAGCATTGTCAACCCCCGGCAAAGTCGCCCCCTGGCTTGGATTAACTGTAAATTATTTCTCAAGTCGCCATGGTCACTGAAGCAAACTTAAAGCGTTTGTTTTTTTACAATGAAAACTCGGAAAGATTATGACTGGGAAGTGATGTGAGTCAAATGGCTTATGAAAAGCGTTATTTTGCTTACACACATTATTTTCATTCATAGATGAAATTGAAAATAAAAGGAAAAGACCGTCGGCACCGTTGACTATAGCCGCGTCCCACGTACGTATGTACGCGCGGCCGATCGGTTACCGCTCGATAGTCCGAGGTTCAATAGTTCGAAGGTCCGTTAGTCCGAAGGTTCGATAGTCCGAAGGTTCAATAGTTCGAAGGTCCGACAGTCCGAAGGTTCGATAGTCCGCATGGCCTGTTAGTCCGAAAATAGGATAAGGTTAAATATTCCGAAGGTTCGGTAGTCCGAATTGACAATAAGGTTCGATAGTCCGAATTGACAATAAGGTTCGACAGTCCGAATTGACAATAAGGTTCGACAGTCCAAATTGACAATAAGGTTCGATATTCCGAATTGACAATAAGATTGGATAGTCCGAATCGCCAATAAGGTTCGACAGTCCGAATTGACAATAAGGTTCGACAGTCCGAATTGACAATAAGGTTCGATAGTCCGAATCGACAATAAGGTTCGATAGTCCGAATCGACAATAAGGTTCATTATTCCGTATCGACAATAAGGTTCGATAGTCCGAATCGACAATACACACGCGCCATTTTTTGCCTGTGTAGAATTTGTTTTGGTTCGCCATGGACGCCACGGCTGTTTCACTCACGTTGCCTGTGCGTAAGAAAAGTAGGCCAAATGTATTTGTTCGTTTTTTCATACCTCCAATGATGAGCTGGTGGTTTAGAAACAAAATGGTGTCGCTTCCGTTCGTCAACGACGCAGTGGCCATACAAAACAATCTTAATTTAAACCCCTAAACAAATCAATATGTCCTTTCTATGATTATTTATGTTTGGTAAAGTTATTGTTCTTTGAATAAATATAATAAGAGCCGACTATTTTGCGGCGGAAATTATAAAAAACAAATGTTTTTGTGGTTGCCTGCTATCGTTTTAAAGTATTTCTTTAGTTTTAATTTTCGTTAGAAATTGCACTACAAAAGTGAAACGCCGGTGGTCTGGTAATCAACACTATTATTATCATCTTAACTGTCTTGTATTTTATTCAAAAACAGTAATATTGGTTGTAGGACATTGCACGCATTTTCAGAATCAGAGAAAACAACGAATATTTCCTTATCCGTCATTATTTTTACCTAATTTCAGACACAAAGTTTTGTTTATATCACTCTGGTACGCATGTAAACGCGTAGCACCACCGCTAACAAGGCTGTACCGGGTACCAACCCGTGAGCATTTATCCTGCGCGTACGTGTACTGCTAGAGGGCAGGGCAGTGTATAAACAAACAACGAGTTCGAGTTCGTACAACTTTTAACAGATTTAAATTGTAGTTTTCTCCGAAACTAAAGCTCCATTTATTCGCAAACTTCACCAAGTACTAGAAAAAAGTACTTTCAATAGCTTCCACTTACTCATGTATTTTTGTTTTTGTAAATTTAATTTATAATAATTTTTAAAGATGGGACATTAACTCTCGCTGAATGCAGAACCTTCGCCGTTCGCGTTAATGCAATACTGGGTCCCTTGCTGTAATAGTACATTATGTACATGTCCTTTCTCTATGGTGCAAGGGTTGTTAAATTACTTCGTATATTACTTCAATAAATTTTATATGAAAATACACAATTAAAGCTGCTGCATCACAAGTTTAATACTTAATTAATTAATCCTCCCAAAACGAAAAAATAAACTACTTCATCAAGACACGTTTGGGGGTAAACAAGTACACACAAAAAATGCTGTGGCTCCACACACATTTTATACAGCAATGAGGTTATGTATTGGAGGTAGTGGCTACACAGTACATATTTAAGGAACAACTTAGGAATTTGAACATTATTATTATACCAAATCCCCCCCCCCCCCAAAAAAAACCTCATATTGTGAATAGTGAAAGCACTTAATCAAACACCCCTTAAAACAAATACCCTTCAACACCAGGGCCAAATTTCATGGCTCTGCTTATACCGTTAGCACGGAAGCTTGTGGCTAAAGTACTCTGACGTTGATAGGCCTTCCGCAGTTAGCAGAGCCATGACATTGGGGCTTACGAAAACATGTATTTACGCCCTTGCCTGTGCGCTTGTTTACTCCGTAAGGTTATCTACGATTTAGCTTCAAATAATGATCAGCGCAGATTTTTGGTGCATATCAAAGAATGGTAAACGCAAAGGCTGAATTTCATGGTTCGTACTTCATGCGATTGCGAAGCGAATGTTGACGTCACATATTCGCAACGAATTCTTCGCAGCAGTTGAACTCTGCTCTACTCACTTACAAATATTGCTGCGAAAGGAGGGTCGTGACATCATATTCAGGTCAAATTCGCTTCGCATTCGCAGGAAGTATGAACCGGGTGTAAAATACACATTGCGCAAGTAAAAATTCCCTGCCACCCTGATGAGACGGACCCCTCCGGAGGTAGATGTCTCCGAAACATTGCAATGCGACAAGTCTATCTAATAGCCATCTACACTGCAGACCAGCTAAGTTAACTTTACTCGAGGTCAAAAAAACACCGATTTATTTAAATATCCAGTCCATTTTCAAAAACTTGATTTATTTTTTACGTTTAATTTTAAACAAAGTATAAATAAATCACACAATTTGAATGAAACTGCTTCAACTCATAACGCTGAACGTTTGTTTAAACACAAAAGTAACTGTAATCTTAATTGTCACACTAGCTGCAGGAGCATTCAAATTTATTGTGAATAATTGGTGTGCGCTTTGATTGGCATCCCACAATAGTGACATGACATTCGTTCAAGATAAAGGCTGGCTTTCAGACAAATATTCCGCCACTACAAAGTACGTGTCATGTACAGGCTTTACTATTACTTCCTTAAATCAATAACTAATTAACTTATGATAAATGTATGGTTATTTGTCTGGAAAGACCGACTTCGCCGTGCAATCAGAAGATGGTACACCCAAGGTATCTCAGGCAATGACAGCAGACATGGCTCTAGCAATGATCAGAGATTGCCTCCTTGAGCAGGATTGCCTCAGTAAAGTGCAATGGTATCTGTAAATTGAAACAATCAAAATTATCAATGATGGACTACACTGGTAACATATATTATAGAAGAATAGATACAAATGTACATTGTAAATAGATAGATAAAAACTTTGATAAATTAAAATGGCCTTGACAGTAAATGAGATGTATGGGTGGCGAAAAATTAACTTATATCGACAGTCTAGTTGGCAGGTACCTTTATCGCTCAGTAAATCTCTCTGAATGGTGATACAAATTGCAGGAGCTGTGCCGGGTATTAATTGAGATCTGAAGCTCACTGTCATAATGAGACGTCATCCAACACATCATCTACCGGAGGTCTGCATAAACATGGGAAAATTAACAAGCCATTAGAACGTAACAAATTTTGTATTTTTCTACGAACGTAAAATTTTATTTGATGCAACATGCATAATAAAAGCATTACAAAAACATATACACACAACCCAGATTTCCCATCATTAAACAAAATGCAGGTCTACCGCCGCAGCCTTCCTTCAATTGTACTTTAAAGTCAGCTGAGACATTGATTTGAGGTGACCGGTAAACCAGGGACACGGTACTCGTAGAACCATGACCGAGGTTTGTTCCGCTATCGTCCCCTCCACGAGAGACGGTAGCGGAACCAACCTCATAGTTCTAGGTAGAAGTAAGGGATCGACACAGTACCACTCCATCAACTCACCGTAAACGGTTTGAAGCACGCACACACTCTAAGTGACCTTTGGCTTTGGCTTGATAATTGTTGACTCATTCTTGAACCGCATCCTCGATGTGTGCACACTGCATCTAACGATGATAGTGACACATATTTTTGTAAAAAAACATTTGATAAATATTTTAAAATGTTGTCCTGGAATATTGGTACTGTCATCAAAGATTCAGAACAGAAAGCTTTCATTGCAAACTGATTTTATTTTATAATTATTTAAGTACAAATATCCCAGAGTATATGTAAAACAAAGGTAGGGGTGCTTGATCCATGATATAAACTGTAAAAATAAATAATTAATGACTTATGTGTAAATAATGATATATGTTTTTTAATTGTTGATCTGGTTTGATCAGGAGCAATAAGATAAAAAATAAAGCATGAAACAGCCGTACATAGAACTTTTAACGTATACATTCGTGTATGTTCTATTTCAACCGACGACCGTTTTTCTACAAGAACGTTCTTTGAAAGTGAAACAATGAGGATATATTTTCCACTAAAATATACATAAATTCCAGTAATTGTGATTTAATCTCATAACATACCTTACCCAACAATCCAATGATGTCTCGATAATTGGTTGACAACGATGGATGTAGGTAGGGAACGACTTCAAATGAAGGCATCGCGACGATGAAAAGCCACACGTAAACACATGCACTATAACACACGTGTGACGTTTCAACAAGCCACAAAAGACTTTCAGCCATGGTAAATGGTGATTTTAAAATCACATTTGTTCGAATACTGCCAATGTCCTACAAATAATTACATTCCCAGTGATTACATAATTGTTCAATAGTAAACTGTTTATCATCGTCACCCATAAACCACCGGATCTTTTAAAATATGAACGATTTTCGAATAGTGGCAAAATAAAGTCACAAAATTGCGTAGAATTTTTCCGCGCTGTGAATGCACCTGGTAATCTCCTTTATTCATTAATTTTCAAGCCTCTGGGGCTTGAGGACCAGTTATTTATCTGTTTTAAATAATAAAAAAACTATATATGAATATTCATTGTTTTTTGAGGTCTTTAACCAATCAAAAACCAATCTTATTCATAGCCTCCCATTACGTCAACATTAGTGTGTCTGCATACCACGCCCATTCCGTTCGCGAATTTGATGCAGGGACGTCATTTCGTCACTAACCACTAGTGGTCAACAGAAGGCGCTCTTTATTTGGCAGTGAAACAGCTGTGACGCGGTAACGATTTCACGTTCGAAAGCCGACTCGCAGAAAATGCACACGGGAGATAGGCTTTGGACGCGCTAAATGTCACGTGCCGATGGCAACAAGTCATGTGACCACGGCAACGCACAGAAAGTGAACAGGGGAGACCCATGCCAGAACCCGTGTATGTACGCGCGGCCGATCTAGTTATTTCAGTTATTTTAATTTTATATCTATGAACAAAACGGACTTCTTATTTAAATTTCCCTATGGTGTGCGTCTTTCGAACCTTATTATCGAACCTTATTATCGATTCGGACTATCGAACCTTATTGTCAGTTCGGACTATCGAACCTTATTGTCAATTCGGACTAACGAACCTTATTGTCAATTCGGACTAACGAACCTTATTGTCAATTCGGACTATCGAACCTTATTGTCAATTCGGACTATCGAACCTTATCGTCGATTCGGACTACCGAACCTTATCGTCGATCGGAATAATGAACCTTCGGACTGGTGAACCTCGTTTTTGTTTCGAACTATCGAACCTTCGGACCAACTAACCTTTTTTAAATTCGGACTACCGAACCTTCGGACCAGTAAACCTTCGGATCGTTGCACCTTCGGACTAATGAACCTTCGGACTATCGCATCATATGTTTGGATTAACGAACCCTATTACATTTTCGGACTAATGAACCCCCTCTTATGGAAAATTTGCGCGTTCGGACTATCGAACCTTCGGACTATTGCACCTTTGGACTAACGGACCTTCGGACTATCGGGCGGACCCCGGCCGATCTAGGTCTTATATTGTGTACCTATGATGGCGCTTTGCACGCAGAGCCCACATTGCAATGCAATGCAATGCAATGCAATGTCACACGATGACTACTGTGACATCAAGCACAACACTTTCGATCATTATATAACACAGGCGATGATTATGGTGTTCAGACAACTCGTCCGTCTGACAACTAGACCATTCGGACAACTCGACATCCCTGTTTACAAAGTTCATGAATGTAAATTCACATGTAAGTTTACGTTGGAAGTATGCCTACACCCACCACGGTTTACAAGCCTTTTTTGGTGAGGCATGCAAGCTCAAATTTGCTAGGTAATAATACCTATTAACTTGGTAGCTAGCTATAATAGTATAATAATATGTCAGCCTAAGTGAATCCTGTTTTTAAAAATAAAAACACTACTGAAAAAAAGAAGAAATCGGTTTTTTTTTTGTTAAATTTTCGACAAACATAAAACGGCACCGGCCCACGGTGTGGGCCTTTAAGTTTTATTTTAAATGCTTTTATGTGGGTAATTTGTGTACGACAACAAAATACAATGTCCAAAGTTTGCCTTAAAGTAGTACTTGTTAAGCAGCCGTATGTTTTGAGATTGGAAATAATAATTTTCGTCTCGGGAGACTTGTTTTTTTTTGCATGTAAAAAAAAACAAAAAAAAAACGTTTTTACCAGTGCTGGTTTCCGATTTAAATGCTAAAAAAGGTTGTCTCCGTCCTGAGACCTCCAGGGGCCGTATTCATGAAACTACTTAAGTCACAAAATAATAAGCACCCCACTTAAATTCCCAACTTAGACGAATCTCACCGACTAAGTGGTATTCACAAAGCGTTTGCGCTAAGTGCCCCGCTTACTTTCGCGTCTTAAGTCTAAGTGTGGTCCGAGCTGACTTAAGCGGGGCACTAGGGTGTCATGGCCGCTTTTTTGCATGTCGCACACCGCCATAATTTTGAGGCTAGAATTCTTCGTAGAGAGCGAGTATTTCGAGAAAGGAGTAATCCTTTAGCAGATTTTACTGACGGTGAACTTTACTCGCGGTATAGATTCGACAGAAACGGTATTTTATTTATTTCTCAGCTGTTAAGAGAGGAAATTCAGTCGCCAACGGAACGATCTTGCGCTATTCCCGCAGAAATCAAGGTCATAATTGCATTGCAGTTTTATGCTTGTGGAACATTTCAAAGAACTATTGGAGACACAATCAAAATTTCTCAGTCATCCGTATCCAGAATGGTCAGCATTGTGTCATCAAGTCTAGCTAGAAAACTTGCTGAATTTGTAAGGTGGCCAGCAGCTGCAGATGAACAAAATATCAAAAGGGGATTTTTCACCATCGCTGGATTTCCGGGCGTAGTTGGACTCATCAACGGAACTCATGTCCGAATCTTGGCACCCTCAACACACAAAGAGCAATTTGTTAACAGGAAAAATTACCACTCCATAAATGTTCAAGTTGTTGTGGACGCAAATAAATGCCCAGTGGCCGGGAAGTACCCACGACTCAAGAGTGCTTCGAGAGAGCCGATTAGCGGACGTGTTTGGGCGCCACCGGCCGGCGGGGAGAGGGGAAAACAATGAGTAAGGTTACTTGTTAGGCGACACTGGCTACCCGTCAAAACCAAGGCTCCTCACACCGTTTCTCCAGGCAGGAAATCGTGCAGAGGCAAGATACAACGGTGCACACAAGTAAGTTGTTTCATTTCGCAATACTTTTTTAAGTTTTGTTTTAATTATAAATTCATGTTTCACAAAATTTCATATTCACACGTTGACATAAGCTGCGTCTTTTTGTGTTTTTGGTAGAACAACTCGAAGTCTTGTTGAACGGACGATTGGGCAGTGGAAACGTCGTTTTCACTGCCTTCATGGTGAAATAAGGCTGTCCCCAGAAAGAACGTGCAGAGTGATTGCTGCATGTGCTGTGCTGCACAACATTGCAAAGCAACGAGGCCTTCCAGACATTGAAGAGGATCACATGAACAACCCTCCACATCCACAGCCAGAACAACCAGTGCACCACGATGATGGCAACCTAGTCAGGAACCACGTAGTTCACACCTATTTCCAGTGAGTTTAAGTTATAATCCACCATTCTGAATTTTACGTTTCCACTCTAAAAAAAGAGAGAGCACCACCCGGGTCTGCATTACACCGTGACCTAAGCATAACTGACGTGTCACTGTTGTTTTTTGCACACAAAAATCAATGACTGACTGAATAACCAAGTCGGCAAAGTTCATGAAATAATTTGCGTTATTTTGATACAATTACATTTTGATACATTTTATTTTGATACATATTGTCTAATAAAATAGGGCGCTAGAAACTTATTGTGCTTGCGGGCCGGGTAGGAGGAGGATGTAATGTAAACAACATAATTTTTGTCAACAACACAACTTTTTTTACTTTTTGGGGATGGCTAGGGACTATAAATAATAATAAATAAAATATTTAAATTGTACCATCTGTTTTTAAGATTTGTTTGAGCCCATTCATCATCCAAATATTCTTTACACCCGTAACAATTATAGCTCTATAATTTAATCAGAAGAAACCCACAAATTATTGCCACAGGTGAGGAGTAGATCAATGCTCGACTACCACCTAGTGCTATTTTAAGGGAAGCCTTCTACCATCATTATTTTCAAACCGCGTGAATCTGTGGACATTTTGTTTTGTGTCCTTCAGAAGGTACCCATCCAGACCCTTTAATTGAAAAACGTTATATTTCAGAAAACGTTATGTTATAACACCACCTTCAAAATAACTATGACAACAAAAATGACAGTTATTTCATATTCAATCGATTCATAGAACAAATTCATTTTATTATCACGACACAAAAACAGTCAAATCATAACTCTACATAGTTATACGGAGCTCCACGACTGCAAACAAAATTCTTTGTCACACAGGGCAATTCAGAGACAATAAACATTGTTAATTTTTGTTCATATTTTTTGTTATACACAAAGATATGGTTGCCCGAAAATCACAGGCAAAACCTATACAAATGTACAAAAAAGCGTCAGCAAATAAATAATAGATAAGACAACAAATAATTATAACTTATTGGTTTAATAACCCCTGTTGCAATACTGCCATGTTGAGGATAATCATCTCTTTCTCTATGAGAAGTTTCTCAATTTCTATCTCTGCTCTTCTTGTCTCCACTTCGCATTTCCGCTGTTCCAGCTTGAGCAGCTTTCCGTACTCCTCATTTTCTTCTGATCTTGTTTTTTTTGTAGGCACCATCGATAATCTACACGCTGACGATGATGGTCCAAATGTGACTGGCAACTCAGTATAAGTGCTGAAGGAAAAAAAAAATAATAATTTGAGTAATACGTAATAAGCTTTAACTAGTAATAACTATCCGCCATACCAGTTATCATTAATTTCAAACGCTTTGTTTAAAAGCAACACGTCACTGAATTTGCTTGACCACCAGTTATTTACACCGCCTTTTTTATTAGTGTTTATAAGCAATAATAGTAACTATATTTACCTGTCATCCGGTGTATCAGCAATGGAACCATGAGCAGCTGATATGGCGACTGCGGGCTCAAAGTTATCATCAGGAGGGAGGCTGTCAATGCCACCAACGATCCCTACGATAGTTGGAGAGTTCTCTCCTATCAGGGTCATCAATCTTTGGTCCATTGGGCTCAGATCAGGTGGGGCAGGTCCTCCTCCTTGAAAGAAACGGTTTTAAAATTGTTGAGAGTTTCCCAAAATTGCAAGTTCGAAAAAGTCAATATCAAACATTATGTGTGCTTTTTCCAAGTTAAGTGTGCATAATAACTAAGTTAACTTAAAGACAATGGACACTATTGGTAATTGTCAAAGACCAGTCCTCTCACTTGGTGTATCTCAACATATGCATTAAATATCAAACCTGTGAAAATTTGAGCTCAATTGGTCGTCGAAGTTGCGAGATAACTATGAAAGAAAAAACACCATTGTCACACGTAGTTGTGTGCTTTTAGATGCTTGATTTCGAGACCTCAAATTCTAAACTTGAGGTCTCGAAATCAACTTCCTGGAAAATTACTTCTTTCTCAAAAACTACGTCACTTCAGAGGGAGCCGTTTGTCATAATGTTTTATAATATCAACCTCTCACTATTAGATTGCTCGTTACCAAGTAAGGTTTTATGCTAATGATTATTTTGAGGAGGTGTTCTTTATGGAGGTATTATTCGTTGAGTATGTTGTTTATGATAAATAAGTTACAAGTTCCCAAATGTTTTTTGACCCATTAATTGATTGATTTGTGAACGGATTTGATTGGTTGATTGGTGTATTATAATATTGTTTTATTAATTTGTTTGTTTATTAATTTATTTATTTATTTATTTATTTGTTTATTTGTTTATTTATTTATTTGTTTATTTATTTATTTATATATTATTATTTTATATTTTGTGTTATTTTTTGTAATTTTGTTTCTTTATTTATTTATTAATATTATTATTCATTTGAAATATTGTTTTAATCATATTATTATTTTCTTCGTTTATTAATTTCTTTTTATTTAAGTGTAGTTATGCCTATTGGTTAGTAATTTTAAAATGTATTTATTCAATTTCGACTATCTGTACTTATTTTGTTGTATTTTGTATAGTTCACTCATTTAAAACAATAAAACAAATGAGTACTACATACCGGTTTTGACTGATTCCTTTCGGTATTTGGAGGCTTCCTCCTTCATCTTACTGTTCATGTTCTGCCATTTCTTCTGAAGTTCCGGCACATCTCGACGGACTGACGGGAAGCTTGAATAAAGGGCCTCTGCAATTTGTCGCCATGCTTCGTGCTTAATTTGGGACGTGACCTTTGACGAAAATTTCGGTCGGAGCACATCGGCCCGCTTCTCCCACTCACTAAGAAGGAGCAACTTCTCCTTCTCGGAAAAATTTGGTTTCCGGACATTTTTCTCCTTCAAGGTTGCGGCCATTGTTGTAATACAATTAATTACAACTGTTTAAACTATGTAGTGCTAAAACGCGCGCGTGTAACATTTTTTTAAAGTGTTAAAACATACTATTTTTCTACCATTAATACATGCCTAAATTCATATTGTGCGTGGACGCGCGCGTTCTAACATGAGGCCAACGCACAAAATAACAAAGAAAACACAATTAATTTGTTTCAAACTATCAACTCCCTCTGTAATTATTTTGTGGCACCGCTGTCGTGAAAAAAATGTATTATAACATTCTCGTCTCGGGGTAGGCCTAATGATAATTGATTGATTGCTCCTGAGTCATCATGGTAACCATTGATGACGTATGCTTCGTGCGCATGTGCACTTACTTGATCTAAACAACTTAACTTGTTTTGACTTAAGTGGGGTACTAAGATAAGTGGGGTACTTAGATGTTTTGTGAACAGCTACTTAAGCGCCCCGCTTAAGTTAGCGGGGTGCTTTAGACTTAAGTGAAAACTTAAGTACTCCACTAAGTTAAGGTTCGTGAATACCGCCCCAGCACCTCAGCAAGTGATATTTTAAAGCATAATTATGAGTAGAAAGGAAAACTTTCTACCACCATTTTCTTCACACCGTGTAAAATTGTAAATTTGTGGACACTGGTTTTTTTCATGTGTTTTGTTTCTATACCAGAACATTGTAACATGTTGTTCTATATAACCAGTATGAAGCAGGCTCATCTCTAAAGGAAACGGAATAAATTGTCTGGTGTTGTTGCTTTTTATGCTGTTTCCTCTTTCTGGTATCGATTTTTTTTTCTTGACATTCTGTGTACAAAAATATCTGTTCCTTTTTTGTTTCTTTCGTTATACTCTTTTCTATGCTTTTATCGATTTTATGCTATTTCATTTAGGAGGCACTGGCGCGTTTGGTAATTACTTATGTACATGTATCTGCACAAAAACGTATTGGTACAGTATAAAGCATTGTGAGGTATGAATCCCTCTTGAGGCAACTTCTCACTAGAAAAACAATCTTAAAAAGACTTATTAAAGGCAGTGGACACTATTGGTAATTGTCAAAGACTAGCCTTCACAGTTGGTGTATCTCAACATAATCATAAAAAACAAATCTGTGAAAATTTGAGCTCAATCGGTCATCCAAGTTGCGAGATAATAATAAAAGAAAAAACACCCTTGCCACACGAAGTTGTGTGCTTTTAAATGGTTGATTTCGAGACCTCAAGTTCTAAATCTGAGGTCTTGAAATCAAATTCGTTGAAAATTACTTCCTTCTCGAAAGCTATGGCACTTCAGAGGGAGCCGTTTCTCACAATGTTTTATACCATCATCCTCTCCCCATTACTTGTCACCAAGAAAGGTTTTATGCTAATAATTATTTTGAGTAATTACCAATAGGGAATACCAGGGCTATACAATTGTGCACAGAGTGTCAGTATGTGGTTGAGCAATTTACTGTAACAACCACAAACTGACAATTAATTAATGGTATTTTTGTCACTCTGTAGTCTGAGCATTTCTAATTTGTCAGTTTGTTGATTTTGTCAGTATGTGGTTTTTGTCATTATGTTGATTGACCTCTGCATGACCAGATGTGCATATTACTTTCATTTTCGCTATGATATTAAACGATTCAAATAATTTTTCTTGAAGAAGTTAATGTGTTTATATTTGTGTCGATGGTTGAGAGTATTATTTAATAAATGATATTTATTCTTACATTTTTAATTTTTAATGAATTAAGAACAATTTGTCAATATGTGGTTGGGTAATTAAAAAATTTTCACTGAGCAATATCTTAATATGTACTCCTGGTTATAAAATGATCTCTTTGGAAAAATCATAATGAGATATGCTTATTAATATTAATTATTTTCATAGTCATGTTTATAACCCCAAACCCGCTTCATCTGGAAAATGAATTTTTCCTTGACATATTTAAATAATATGTTTTTTTTGTCGGGCATATAAAATTGTTTAAACCACAAACTGACAACTAAATTACTATGCCCCTCGGCTTATCCAGGAACTTTTTGTAGAGGGTGGGGCAGGCTCAGCATAATTTGTTTAAGTTTGATTGTTGTGAACAGGCGGACAAGGCAGCACATTGTTACTGATGTGATGCACTATTTTGGGTGCCAGAGTATTGGGGGGGGGGGGGGAACCTGCATTCGATTATAAACTAGGTTTACACAAGTCTTTAGGCCGGACAATAACTGGCTGTACAAACAGTCGTTTTAACTGGTCATTAAATAGGCCTACACACTTCAGCGACAGTGGTCTTTGTATTAAATCATAATTATTACTGGAAATAACTTGAAAACCTGAAAACGGACACCTGTGGCATTAATTCTACTTTTGAACAGTTTTTTTGTTTGTTTATGGATATATTTATAAAAGAAACTAAGTCTAAGTTCTATAGAATATTAGACAACCTGAAACGGGACTCTTTTGAAAATAAAAGTTTTTATACTAGAATTTAGATCCATAGAAAACTAGAATTCAACAGGCGGCGGAGGAAACTGATTTCTAAAGACAATAACTTTAAAAATTCTATAGAAAAGTGGGGAAGCCAATTTTTAAATAAACTTTGCTACATGACTATAATATGTACTGACAGCATCCATCTTCTGAAAACATTCTAAGTGCGACAATGATACTTTCGTATTACAAAAGCTTATAGTTTCATGCACAAAAAAACAATTGTTTTACTACAAGGATACTGCAGAATTGCTGCCGTTATCATTGCAGTAAAGTTAAAGTGAATCTACAGTAAACCATGGTTAGAAATATTACAGTATTACTTCTATAATACTGCAGATTCACTATAGTTTGACTATGGTTTTGATGCAGTTTTGATGCAGTAAAGTTTTAGCATTGTCAAATAAATTACCATTGTTTTAATACAAGGGTACTGCAATATTACTGCAGTTTCTATTGCAGTAAAGTTAAAGTGAATCTACAGTAAAATAAGAGTAGAAATGCTTTAGTATTACTTCTAAAACACTGCAGATTCACTATAGTTTGACTTGGGGTTTGATGCAGTTTTTACTGCAGTAAATTTCAAGTATTATCAAACAAACTACCATTGTTTTACTACAATGATAATGCAGTATTACTGTAGTTTTTATTGCAGTAAAGTTAATGTGAATCTAAAGTAAACTAAGAGTAGAGACACTATAGTATTACTTCTAAAATACTGCAGATTCACTATAGTTTGACTTGGGTTTGGATGCAGTTTTTACTTCAGTAAATTTGTAGTATTATCAAAAAAACTACCATTGTTTTACTACAAGGATACTGCAGTATTACTGTAGGTTTTATTGCAGTAAAGTTAAAGTGAATCTACAGTAAACTAAGAGTAGAAATACTACAGTATTACTTCTTAAATACTGCAGATTCACTATAGTTTGACTTGGGTTTTGATGCAGTTTTTACTGCAGTAAATTTAAAGTATTATCAAACAAACTACTATTGTTTACTACAAGGATACTGCGGTATTACTGCAATTTCTATTGCAGTAAAGTTAAAGTGAATCTACAGTAAAATAAGAGTAGAGACACTATAGTATTACTTCTAAAATACTGCAGATTCACTATAGTTTGACTTGGGGTTTGATGCAGTTTTTACTGCAGTAAATTTCAAGTATTATCAAACAAACTACCATTGTTTTACTACAATGATACTGCAGTATTACTGTAGTTTTTATTGCAGTAAAGTTAATGTGAATCTAAAGTAAACTAAGAGTAGAGACACTATAGTATTACTTCTAAAATACTGCAGATTCACTATAGTTTGACTTGGGTTTGGATGCAGTTTTTACTTCAGTAAATTTGTAGTATTATCAAAAAAACTACCATTGTTTTACTACAAGGATACTGCAGTATTACTGTAGGTTTTATTGCAGTAAAGTTAAAATGAATCTACAGTAAACTAAGAGTAGAAATACTACAGTATTACTTCTTAAATACTGCAGATTCACTATAGTTTGACTTGGGTTTTGATGCAGTTTTTACTGCAGTAAATTTGTTGAATTTTAGCATCTTGTCACTGTGCTCTCAAAACCCAGTGAGTATGTATAGCTTTTTGCTTGTAAAATGTTCATGCTACTCGGGATTTGCACAAAATTTAGTTTGAGATGTCCCATCAGCTACCTGAACTTAGGGGTAAAAGCATATTTCAATCCAAAAAACAAGAAAAAAATTACCCGCCAAAATGTTGAATTTTAACATCTTGTCACTGTGCTCTCAAATCCCAGTGAGTATGTATAGCTTTTTGCTTGTAAAATGTTAATGCAACATGGGATTTGCACAAAATTTAGTTTGAGATGTCCCATCAGCTACCTAAACTTAGGGTTAAAAGCATTTTTCAATCCAAAAAACAAGAACAAAATTACCCGCCAAAATGTTGAATTTTAGCATCTTGTCACTGTTTCTATTAGAAAAACGTCTGGACGATGTTATAAACAGGGAACAAAATATTGTATCATTGTTGCAACGTGTATAAGTTACAATCTAACATGAAATTGAAACTGCAACTTCAGGCAATGTTGCGACAAAACCGTGGCAGCAACGTTCCAAAACAATGTCCAACTGATACGTTGTTGCAACGTTGTATATACGTCAGTATGTAACATGAGGAAAGTGCAACCTTTAGGCAACCTTGAGGCAAAACCTTCTCGCAATGTTGCGATACAACGTCACCATTAAACGTTGTTGAAACATTTTATATAGGTTACGCGGTAACGTGACGACAATGCAACCTTCACGCAACGTTTCTAAAACAACGTCTGGGCGATGTTATTGGAACAGAAAATTGTAGCATTGTTGCAATGTTGCGACAAATCGCGGAAGCAACGTTCGTAAACAATGTCCAATATTGATACGTTGTTGCAATGTTGTATTTACGTAAGCGCAACATTCAGGCAATATTTCTAAGAGAAACGTGCGGCGATGTTTAGGGAACAGACAAAACGCGACAAAACGTGGAAGCAACGTTCCAAAGCAATGTCCGAAAAAAACGCTGTTGCAATGTTGTATATACGTCAGCATGTAACATGACGAAAGCGCAACCTTTTAGCAACATTGCGGCCAAACCTTCTGGCAATGTTTCGACACAACGTCACCATTTAACGTTGTCACAACAATGAATGAACGTTTCTAGTAACATGACGAAACCACAACCTTCAGGCAACGTTTGGAAGAAACGTCCAGGCGATGTTTAGGGAACAGACAATTGTGACATTGCTGCAACGTTTGGTGTAAGTGAGAATGTAACATGACGAAACTGCAACCTTCATGCAACGTTGCGACAAAACATGGAAGCAACGCTCCAAGCAATGTCCGAATAAAACGCTGTTGCAACGTTGTATATACGTCAGCATGTAACATGACGAAAGCGCAACCTTCTAGCAACATTGCGGCCAAACCTTCTGGCAATGTTTCGACACAACGTCACCATTTAACATTGTCACAACAATGTATGAACGTTTCTAGTAACATGATGAAACCACAACCTTCAGGCAACGTTTCTAAGAAACATGCGGGCGATGTTTAGGGAACAGACAATTGTAACATTGTTGCAACGTTTGGTATAGGTGAGAATGTAACATGACGAAACTGCAACCTTCCTGCAACGTTGCGACAAAACGTGGAAGTAACGTTCCAAAGCAATGTCCGAATAAAACGCTGTTGCAACGTTGTATATACGTCAGCATGTAACATGACGAAAGCGCAACCTTCTAGCAACATTGCGACCAAACCTTCTGGCAATGTTTCGACACAACGTCACCATTTAACGTTGTCATAACAATGTATGAACGTTTCTAGTAACATGACGACACCACAACCTTCAGGCAACGTTTCTAAGAAACGTGCGGGAGATGTTTAGGGAACAGACAATTGTAACGTTGTTGCAACGTTTGGTATAAGTTATAATGTAACATGACGAAACTGCAACCTTCATGCAACGTTGCGACAAAACGTGGAAGCAATGTTCCAAAGCAATGTACAACTAAAACGTTGTTGCAACGTTGTACATACGTCAGCATGTAACATGACGAAAGCGCAACCTTCCAGCAACATTGCGGCAGAACTTTCTAGCAATGTTGCGATACAACGTCACCATTTAACGTTGTTGCAACATTGTGTGAACGTTACTAGGTAACATGACGAAGCCGCAACCTGCAGGCAACGTTGCAGTAAGCTCGTGTGTTAGCTGGGTTCTTCTTTTCATATTCTTGAGTCTTTTTTCCCCCTCCTTTACTTTCGCTGCTTCAGTGCACAATTCATTCTGTCAGGAGTGCTTCACGCTCAGTGAACTCTTCCTCTGTGCCTGAACTGAAAAACATATAGAGAACTGTTAAAACAGGTGATTATTTTATTGTATTGATTTATTATTGAATCAACTTTAAAAAATAGAAACTGAGGAAAATGGGTGTTTGCATAATCTAATCTAGTAAACGATTGTGGTTGCTACTGCGACCACAAAATGGCAAGAATATAAGAGGATGGGGACCCTCTGTAGAGTCCCGCTTCCAAAATAAAAGCATGACCCCCACCACACAAACCAGTTCCACTGCCCCTCCCTTTAAAAGCAATCCCCCCACCGAAAAAGTCCTGGCAACGTTCGCTGCTTTCCTATGCTGTGTGGCTAATGTTTTATTATGCTTTTTTAATGAAAAAGATGGATATTAATTTTGGTTTGACCCATATAGATCGGAAAAAAAGGTGTACACAATTTTTGTTTACAAATTCCAACCAAAACAACAATGTGATTTCAAAGTAGGCCCTAATGCAAGGTTGAAGTAAAACGTTCCTTACGCTTTTAAGGACTGCATTTCTGCTTGTCGGTGTGCCTTCAGTAAGGTTTCATTCTGTCCTTACAACCTCTGGGTGTGACTGTTTTCCCGTTTTTAAGAGTGGAGTTGACGTTATCCACAATGGAGTCCCATTCTTTGGCGTTTGTCTCTTTCCCATACGGATTTATGGCAGCAACCTCCTTCAGCAATGCTGAAAACCTTATTTTATCTCCTTTTAGTGTTTTTATTGTAAGATGCACACTGAAAAACGATTTTCATGTTTTTTTTACGTGACGTTTATAATAATAATAATTATGGTTGTACTTGTACTTGTAGAAGACATCTTGTAGTTGTAGCAAATTTGTTTTAGGCTTCTGTAAAAACAAGAAAAATCATTTGGTTAATTTTAGTGCGGGGGAGGGCACAATCAAGTCTTTTCATGGCTTGTAATGTTTTTATTTGTCAGTTTGTTTGCAAAGAGAAAGAATACGAACATGACGAAAGCAATTATTTTTTACTCAGCTTACACTATAATGAACACTCGACTGTATCTTTGCAAAATCCAGAAAGAAAAGTAGTTCAAACACAACACAAAATCTAAGATTAAAACGTTTTTTTAAATAAAAAAAATATATGTTTACTAATACTAATGTGACCCTCTGTAATACTTAAGATAGTCATATAAGGATAGAGGCTAACGGCAAGTTGTTTTCTTTACACTCGGTGCAAATGGCTTTAAATAAACAGCTATGTCTCAAGATCAGGACATGTGATCTTAGATAATCGATGGAATACAACAAAATGCAACTAAAACTTGGCCGATGCTCCTGATCGGAAATGTTTTAAAGAAAAACTACTTATAAATAGCAACTCTTGTCAAATAAACTACAAGGGTATAGTTCAACAAATAAATAATGAACTTGTATTCAGAAAACTAAACCGGGACAAATCTTTAGTCCGGCAATCAATCAATTCCATTAACTCTCCAATTATCTCGAAATGAATAAAAATTGAATCAATAGTGGTTGAAGATAAACACCAGTTTACAATAATGTACATAAATGATGATTTTAGAGGGAAAATGTATGAAAAATAAACCAAAAGATTATTACCTGAAACAGACGAAGACAAAATACATGTTGTCAGGTCTTCGCTGGAATCATTATGAGGGTGGCGGAAGCGCGGGAAATTGGAATGCTGTCCAAGAGAGGGCGCTTCTCTTGAGTAATTAAATGTTACATAATAAGTAAGTGCAATAAAAATAACAGTGGGGGTACAATTTCTATGACCGTCACATCATTCCCCTCTTTGAGGAAATGTTGTCCTCAACATTTCTTTACATGCACAGTATTTACAGAAAAATAATTATGTGCAAAGTTTATACAAGGAAACTAAATATTACTTGCATTGCCTAGTAACACAATTAGAAACACTTGAAATCGCTACTGAATAATGTATTTTCTACTACTCAGAAAATTTTAGAACACGTGAAGTGTATAAAAACTTCAACATAAGAGAGTCGCAAAATTTCACTGCAATCTTTCTTCGCTTAGGCTACTTACTTTTAGTAAGCTAGAAAAAAAAACCAGCAATTTTTGCATTACGGCAGTATATTAAAGTAAATACACCATCTCATAAATCACTATTTACAATACATATTAACAAGGGAAATCTAGATTGGGCTGTGTTCTTGTAGAAGGAGTCTGAAACACTTTCTTTCGGGTTTCAGCCATCTTTGGGTCCTTCCACTTTTCAAACAGTCTGCGTCCTCGGCTAACTTTAGTCTGCCTTGACTGAAGTTGGACTCTGTGTTGCTCGGTTTGTCAAAGATAGTCATAGTTCAGTCTGTTGACGGGCCGTCTGAGTCTAGTTGGTCTTTGGCTTGGTGGTGAGGTGCACGATGAGCTCTCCGTGTTTGTTTCATCCACACTTTCAGTTGTGTAAACTGGAGATAGTGATGGATGTGAAGGAGATGTGCTTATGTTCTCTGGGGTAAGCACTGGGGGTGACAATGAAGGAGACATAGAAGTGATGTTCTCTGGTCTCGCATCTATCGTAACTGGTGTGAGTTCTGGTGGTGATAATGAAGAAGATTGCATGTCATGTGTTGTCTCTACAGGTAGAAAATTGATGTCGATCTCATCCTCACTAGAACTTATATCATCCTCCACTGTGGGTTTGGATGGTACTTGCTCGATTTCTTGTGTTGTTCGAGTGTCAGCTCCGTTTACATTTGCTGTTGCCTCCTTTATGTTTTCATCTTCGATAGGAAGAAACATACAAGGGGTCAGCATATTCCTATGGACGGTTCTCTCTTTACCATCGTCGAGGGAGTGGACAGTGTAGACAGGGACGTCTGAGTGTTTAGAGATGACAACGTAAGGTTGAGTTTCCCATCGGTCTGCTAGTTTAATGGTTCCAACAAGATGTTTGTTTTGAATGAGGACTCTATCACCGATTTGAAGATGAGCTGTGTGTGTGCCTCGGTCGTATAAGCGCTTTCGTTTTGCCTGTGCTTGTTTGACGAGATCACTTGCTTTTTTGTAGGCGAACTGAAGTCTGCCTTTGAGTTGCTCTATGTACTCTTCGTAGGACGTTGTATCCTCTTCGTTTGCTTTCAGTCCAAACATCAGATCTACTGGTAAATGCGGATGTCGACCAAACATGGTAAATGCGGATGTCGACCAAACATGAGGTAGAAGGGAGCGTATTCAGTAGAGTCATGGCCAGTAGAGTCATGGCGAGTTGAGTTGTAAGCATTAGTCATTACACCAACGAATTGTTTCCAGTTCTTCTTTTGTTCAGTCTCAAGTGTTCCTAGCAAATTAAGAAGTGTGTGGTTGAAGCGTTCTGTGAGACCATTTCCTTTAGGGTGGTAAGGGGTGGTCCTACTCTTTTTGATGCCTGAGATTTTGCAGAGCTCTCGGATCAGCTGACTTTCGAAGTTTCTACCTTGGTCGGCATGCAGTCTGACGGGAAAGCCGTAGTGTTGGATGATGTTATCCCAAAGAACTTTTGCAACTGTGTCTGCTTTCTGATCTCTTGTTGGAAAGGCCTGTGCATACTTGGTGAAATGGTCTGTTACAACAAGTATGTTCTCATAACCTCCCTTACTTCGCTCTAGCTTGAGATAATCTATACATAGCAGCTCCATCGGTTCTGAGGTGTTGATGGTGACCAGGGGTACTCTTGTTTTTGCGGATGGTGTTTTTCTGAGGCAACATCTCTCACAGCGTTCACACCATTCCTTTACATCATGTGCCATCTTGGGCCAGAAGAAGCGGTTCCTCACCATGTCGATAGTTCTTTCATACCCAAAATGGCCAAAGTCATCGTGAAGGTGTTTCATCACTGTGGTCTTGTACTGCTGTGGTAGAGCTAGTTGTTCAGCTGATGACCCATCTTGTTTCTGTATCACTCTGTGCAATAACCCATCTCTCATGTGTGAAGTTTCTTCCATTGCTTCAAGTGAAGAAGACAACCACTGCGTTCTCGAGTTCTTTCTGCTAGAATTGGTTTCTTGCCCTTCTCAAGATAGTATAGAGTTCTGGAGATATCAGGATCTGACCTTTGAGCTAAAACGAGTTCAGTGTGAGACACTCGAGGTAGTTCATTGGCAGAGAGATGTGGTTGACTCTGCACAATGTGTTCACATCTAGCTGTTTGACGACTGTGGATTTATGTATTGGTAATCAGCATGTAATTATCTATTAATTAAAACTGTTTCCACGCTCATGCAAGAGGTGCGCCACGAAACTTCATTTCTAAGCACATTTTCACTGCAAACCCTGTGGTCTATTAAGGATGCATTTTCCAACACATACTTCACCCAGGTACCATAATAAATACTTAACCAGTATGTACTTGACAAACTGTGTAACAACTTTTAAGTTTAAAAACTTTTTTGAAAAGATTACTTTTTACTAAACATTTTTTTTATTTTCACACTTATTTTCACTACCTTTTTCATAGATTGACAAACTGCTGATAGACATGCACTATATCTTCAAGAGATCACCCAAGAAATGGAGAGAATTTCAGAGGCTATCAGACACACTGCACACTCATGTCATCAAACCTGTCAGGGCTTCAGGAACACGATGGATTGACCACAGAAAAAAAGCTGTTGAATCTCTTGACAAAGACTACAGTCTTGGTCAATCTGGTATCAGGTAATATAAAAGACATAGCAGCAGCGGATCAAGCTAAACTGAAGGGGTACCTCAAGACACTGAAGTCAGCCAAATTTGTTTTGTATCTGGCATTCTATGCTGACATCTTGCATGACTTGGCTCAGCTTTCCCTTGCATTTCAGTCTAATGAAGCACTTGTCTATGAAGTGAGAGCCAACACTGGATACACTTGGTATGAGGAAGACAAACCCAGGGAGACGGACAAGTGCGGTACTAGAAGAAGTTACACAAGATGACAATTGGACTTTCAGAGGGCACAAACTCACTGTGGGAAAATTCACTTTGGAAGCATACAACAAGATGGCAGAAGCTACCATCAGTGATGTAGTCAGCTGTGTTGATTCTCGACTGAGATCCTTTGCAGAGGATGAAGTTTTGGTAGCAGCTGATATCTTCGATCCCACCAACTACCCTTCTTCAAGTTCTGACAAGAAAACAGTCCGTGAATATGGAAATGAACATATCAAACGAATACTGGGTGATTGGAGATTATGTCTAGGACTTGGCATCACTGAAACTCTCCTGCGTATCTCAACAGAAGGGCCAGAGCCTGTCCTGTTTGATCCACAGCCTGCAGTTTCCAGGTGGTGGAAAAGCTGTATAACATCCAGACGACCAAACACTCAGCGGACACCAACACAGGAAGTTGAGGAGGAGATGCCAAGTGATGATCATGATGACTCTGAGTCACCAGATTCAGAACAGCAGTTCAAGATGTTCAACTCAGATGATGAGGAGAAGCAGCAAGATGAGGAGGATGAGTAGATGGATGAAGCAGTTGAAACTGACTTTGACTTCGGAGATTGGTAACCTGTTTAAGTATTTTGATGACTATATATTGCACTTCTGTTGGCTCGGTCATTGCATCATGAAATGTAATAAAAGACTCTGGTGGTAAAGTTACAAGTTAGTATCATGGTCTTGTTTATTGTTTACTCATCGTCTTAAACTACTGTATTTTTACAACTATTTAAGCAGTTTCTTGCACACATGTAAACAGCGACAATAATTAAATAAATGAATGGGTTGGAAAATGGACCACCGTCTTGAAATCAGAGGAAAGTTAAGTATACATAAGTAGTCATCAACAAATACAAGTTTGAAAATGGCCTTGGTGCCCTTTCAGTTGGCCTTGGTGCCCCTTTCTTTTTTGGAGCCTTTGAGGCCAAGTGGCCTTGCCCCTCTGAAGCTAAAGGTTGAGGCCTGTCTTTGACGAAAAAAGTTAATACAATATAGAAAACGGGTGCATTCTAGCTGACTCGTAATTGTGTGTTTGAAGGATATAGTTAATAAGTTTAATTTTTTGGCGGTGGTCTAGTTGATAAATAACGTTGATGTAGAAAACTTGTTTGATGACTTGGTCAGAAAAGGTGATTTGTGGTTGGAGGGGCATGCTGGGGAAGAAGTTTAAATAAAAGGCTTTATTAGTTGGAGGCTAGACGAAGTTTGAGGTGATTGGTGAAAATAAAATAATAATTGAATTGATGGAGGGTATTTGGATATTAATATAAATTGTGTTATGGTAGAGAAAAATAGGTGTAATTTAGAAGAACTAATTAGAGTTAGAATAAAAACAGTATATTCGGACTTTTTAGATGTTATGCTAGTAGTGAAAAAATCCTTAACAACCTCTTTTATTTAGGAAAAAAAACAAAAACCGACTCGTCAGGTGCAGTATGCTTAGAGGTGTGGCAGGTTTCGTCTCATGAGACTGCACTACCTGCTTGTTTAGGGAATTTTTTTATAGGAGTATGATTAGGGGACAGGTTAAAATAAGTTTAAACAAAACAAAACGAAATTAGTAATGAAAAAAGTTGTTGTAAAAATAATCTTACCTTGGTAGTGAGGTTACAGTTGGAGAATGATGATTGATGTATACAGTTGGAGAGTAGGTGATTTGTTTTGTTTTTTACAAAAACACTGAAATTGTAAATTTGAACAAAACACTTGTTTTGACAGGGAGTGGTTGTAAAGAAAAAAAACTAAGGAGAAGGTTTGCGATGGAAATAAAAATAAAATAAAAAAGCTTACCAGGTAGATGGACACAAAGGAATAATTTGAAGAAACTGGCACAAAGTTGTTGTGAGATGAAGGTTGATGAAGGTTGAAGAGAAACTTGGAGTAACAGGATGAAGATAAACTGCGCCAATAAGGTATCTAAACACTTACAAATTGTCAGATATATCGGAACCTTAAACAGTATGCCAAAAAATAATTATTCATTTCGAGTCACCGTTAATTTCTGCACATTTTGACACAATTTGTGTTGCGCTACGATGTTGTTTAGTGGATTTATGGGCACTTGAGTGGCTTAAGGTCGAATTTCAAAAGTTGTAAGAGCCCCTATTCAAGCTAGATCGTTGTATTGTGACGCATAAGATCAGCGTTTCTTTTGCCCACCTTTTATAAACAATTTTTTTGTCGCTTGTTTGATAAATCGGTTGTGATGAACATCAGCAATAATTTTCAGTAACCAAGCAAAGGGGTCAAAGATGGGAGGCATACAACAATATGGGTTAAGAGCCAGAATCCCTGATTATGATGAGACAGGAAAAGGTGGTTCAAGATAACAGGAAAGATGGCTCAAATGACCAAACAGGAAAGAGGACGGATCGTTGGTTTGATAGAAGCCGGTACGTCGATGCGAGCTGCAGCTAATGGTTACAACGTCACCAGCGACGGTCAGTAAATGATGAAATGGCTACCAAGCTCAGGGAAATGGGGACGACCTGTCAAGTAGTGGCCGTCCGATGGGAGACTTCTGCAGCAGAAGAAAGTGAACAAGTCCATCTATCCTGACGCCACTCTCGAGGGATTGCGACGCATCCTGATCAGGAAATGGCAGGGGATTGACCAGGTACAGATCAGAGATCTCATTGATATATGAGAAGACGACTCCTTGCCGTTCAGGACAGTGATGGAGGACACACTAAGAACTGAGGACACGATATCAGCAGTTTTAGAGTTAAAGATACGGCAATAAATTTCATGGTCAAGTAAACGAAACGAGTTTGTGTCTTTTGTCTTGATTTTGTCTGTGTGTGGTGCTTGTGCGAGTTCCCTTCTGGAATTGGGGTGAATAGGGGCTTTTGCAACTTTTGACATTCGACCTTAAGCCACTCAAGTGCCCATAAATCCACCCAACAACATCGTAGCGCAACACAAGATGTGTCAAAATGTGCAGAAGTTAACGGTGAATAAAAATGAATAATTATTTGTTTTTTTTACTATTTCAGGTTCCGATAAATCTGACCATTTGTAAGTGCTTAGATACTTTATTGGCGCAGTTTAGATGGTTTTTAACACAGTGAATATTGACAACGATTCAAAGGTGGAGTAGCACGATGACGGTGTACGATGCTCAATAAATGTTGAAGATGTGATTGATGTAAGATTCGTATAGGATGATACTGTATTGAGGAGATGGGTGCGCAGGAAAAACGTATGTGATTTTTGTTATGATATGAAACGAAACTAAAAGCGTGGTGATTGGTTAACAAATTTAGGGTAAGGAACTGATTGGTTGAAAGAAGCGGGAAAAAATAAAAGTATAGGAGTGGTGATTGGTTGAAGATTTGGGTAGGGCCCTGATTGGTTGAAGATGGCGGGAAAAAAACAAGGGGTTGATCTATTTTAATAATAGGTGTGATGGAAAGGGAGGGTGAGGGGAGATGAGTTGGTAAGATAGGATATTTAACAGTCTCAATTTAGCGGATGCAGTGGATGGTACGTCTGGCTTAGGTCTGCTTCGGATATATTTCCTTCATCAAGTTTTAGGTTGGTTGCAATACCATGCATATGGGGCTCATCAAATTGTGAGTATGGGCGCTAGACAGCATTTGAAAAGGACACTAAAATACATAAAATTGAACGTCGTATTTAATTAATCTAGGGATCTTTGCCCGATGGTAGTTGTAACAAGTGTTATGGTCAACTTGTATAGCGCCCTCCTGTGACAGCTGCTTAAGCTGCATGGGTTCTAGGAACACACACAGTGTAGACACATTGTATTCACATGTTTGATGAGTTATGACAACACGATATGATTAAGCCCAGAACGTCTCCGACTGAGTTATTTAGTAGTATTTAAGTGACACAAAAACTATAACATGGTGTCAGAAGTGCTTTCGTGTATTTGGTCAACACATAGAAGAAGATTTTCCAGGAAAAGAACAGCAAAAGGCAACAGAATTATCCGAGGCTGTACTGTGAAAATTGTGTGCTCTGTGTACATGTGATCAGGTGATTACCCATAGTGAAGAAGTGATCTTCTAACAGGTAACCAAACTTGCTTTAGAAATTGTGCTAAGTAAGACAAGACAAAGAAAATTGTAGAAATTGTGCTACAAATCATCATCAACTGATAAAGAAACTGTCCAAGAGATCCGTCAAGAAAGACAACAACAATTGAATTTATTAATCGAATTCCTGCAGTATCAGATATTTTTGTGTTTGAGTTTAGTTATTGATCCTGGGGGATGGGTCTGACCCCTTCCATGATTTAGCTGATTAGTATAAGTCTTGGGAGTAAGTACCTGGGTAGATTTCTGAACTCGAGCATAATTATTATCTCCCTGCAGTTGCAAATATCGAACAATGGACAAAATGTTGGTAGAAGGAAACTAACTTTTGCTTCAGATAGACTCAGGAGCAACTTGTAACGTGATCCCGAAACAGCTTATCGGAGATGTACAGCTCACAGAGACTAATCAGGTGTTGTCCATGTACAACAAGGCAACACTGAGACCACTTGGACGGTGTAAATTGAAGGTGGTCAATCTCAAGAACCAGAAGAAGTACAAGGTGGACTTCGTTGTTGTAAACGATGAAGGAGTGACACCCATTCTAGGTAGCAGAACAGCGCAACAAATGAGCTTGATAGAGGTTCATTACGAGAACATTGCGTATGTTGCTCCACCAATGCAGCCAGTGAAGTCAGCAGAACAACTGATCACTGAGTTTGCAGATGTCTTTGAAGGCACAGGATGCCTGGAGAGCAAATATCACCTGGATGTGGACTCTACTGTCACACATGTAGTGCACCCACCGAGACGGGTACCAGTTGCTTTGAAACAGAAGTTGAAGGGAGAATTGGAGAAACTGACCGCAGCAGAAATCATTAAGCCGGTTGATACACCTACTCCATGGGTATCAAGCCTGGTTTGTGTCGTTAAGCCACAAAAGCTGCGAATTTGTCTCGACCCCAAAGATCTCAACAAAGCACTAAACAGAAGTCACTACCCAATGAAGACGATTGATGATATCCTTCCCAACTTGAACAATGCCAAAGTATTCTCGGTGCTAGATGCAAAGAACGGATTTTGGCATGTTGAGCTCGATGAAGACAGCTCACATTTGACGACGTTCAACACACCATTTGGCAGATACAGATGGTTGCGAATGCCATTTCGAATCAGCACAGCACCAGAGGAATTTAAGCGCAGACAAGACCAAGTCATAGAAGGTCTTGATGGAGTTCAAACCATATCATCCTTGTGTACGGGAAAGGTGATACAATGGCTGAGGCAACAGCCGACCACGACATGAAGCCTAAAGCACTGTTAGAAAGATGTCGTGCGAGAAATTTAAAGCTAAACAAAGCCAAGTTGAAGCTCAAAATGAAGCAGGTGCCATTCATGGGACACCTCATCACAGCAGAAGGGCTCAAGCCTGACCTAGCAAAGGTGAAAGCTGTAGAGGAGATGCCTAAGCCATTGAACAAAACAGAGCTGCAAAGATTCATCGGCTTTGTAAATTACCTCAGCAAGTTTCTTCCACAGCTGAGCGATGCCTGTGAGCCACTGAGAAAGTTGACACAGAAAGACGCAGACTGGTGTTGGTTAGATAGCCATGACAAAGCTGTAGAGGCTATTACTAAGATAAACCACAGCACCAGTATTGAAGTACTACGATCCGAAAGACGAGCTAACTCTGCAGTCCGATGCATCACAGACCAGACTTGGGGCAGCGTTGATGCAGAATGGTCAACCTGTTACATATGCCAGCAGAGCCCTCACTGACAGTGAAACCAGATATGCTCAAATCGAGAAAGAGCTGCTATCAGTTATCTTGGCCTAGAACGCTTTCATCAGTACACATACGGTCGTCGAGTGAATGTGCAGACAGACCACAAGCCACTTGAGATGATTGTCCTCAAACCTCTACATCGAGCACCGAAGCGTTTGCAGAGGATGCTGATGAGATTACAGACCTATGATGTAAAGGTCTCATATCACCAAGGCAAAGAGATGTATCTGCCCGATACACTGAGTAGAGCCGTATCTACCTGAGAAATCACAAGACCGATTTCAGCAAGAGTTGGAAACAGTTAATATGATCCAACACTTGCCTATCACACCACAACGACTACAGAACCTTCAACAGCTCACAGCAGATGATCAAACTCTCATGTTACTGAAAGATGCCATTTTGAATGGCTGGCCTGCCACAAAACTGGATATTCCCAAACCACTCACTCCATACTTTGACATCAGAGATGAAGTAAGCATCCAGGATGGACTTCTCTTCAAAGGAGAATGAGTCCTCGTACCAAAGTCCCTCCGCAGTGATATGCTTCAACGCATACACTCTTCTCACCTCGGCATTGAAGGATGTCTTCGTCATGCTCGAGAATGTCTGTACTTGCCAGGTATCACAGCTGAGGTGAAAGATCTGCAGATCACTCGAGTCAAAACAACAGAAGGAACCCCTACATCCACATGAAATTCCAACTAGACCATGGGCAAGAATTGGAGCAGACCTGTGTGTTCAAGGTGACAACAACTATCTCATCACAGTCGACTACTACTCCAACTTCTGGGAAATCGGCTACCTAGAAGACACCACTGCAAAGACAGTCATCAGAAAGCTCAAAGCTAACTTGCTCGCCATGGTATTCCTGATGTGCTCATCACTGACAACGGACCACAGTTTACATCAGAACAGTTCAAAAGTTTCAAAACGACTTGGGAGTCCAGACATACGACTTCATCTCCGTACTATCCTCAGAGCAATGGCAAAGCAGAACAAGCAGTTAAAACGGCTAAAACACTGTTGAAGAAAGCCAGAAAATCCAAAGCAGATCCGTACTTGGCGCTCCTGGATTTCCGCAACACCCCATCCCAAGGACTGTCTAGCAGCCCAGTTCAAGGGCTGATGAATCGAAGGACCAAAACACTACTGCCATCAACCCGTAAATTGCTCAGGCAAAAAATCATCAAGAAGGTGCCACAACAACTGACCGACAACAAGAAACGACAGGCATATTACTACAACAAAGGAGCAAAAGACCTGCATCCACTGACAGTTGGTGACACGGTTCGAATCAGGCCAATAAGAGAGAAGGATGAGTAGAAGAAGGCAACCATAACCCGACAGTCAACTGAACCTCGATCAAACGAAGTGATGACCCAAACTGGCAAAACCTATCGAAGAAACCGTAAAGATCTCCGTCACACCAGAGAAGAGTTCAGTCCGACCAACCCAAACTTTGAAGCCATCGAACCACTAAGCGAACCAACCGTCGAAGAAAAAATTCAAACAACCACAAGACGCAGAACAACCACCACCACAGATGACAACCAGATCAGGACGAACAGTGAAATGACCGTCTCACCTCACTGACTTTGTCACTTACTAAGATACTTGAAAGTTAGAAAAGACAAAGTAGATTTTCATTTACACGTAGTGTTTAGTTGAGCATTTAAAGGGCTACTTAGATTATTTACTCGGAGCCAAACAAACAAAACGTTTTTTGATTTTGAACTGAAACAAGCATCTTATCTGGAGCTGCGTCACATGTTTTAATGTGATATAATCTTGAACTGGATTTTGTTCTACAGAAACCGAACTCTCTGACTTTTTTTTAAAGACTCTAAAATAAATGAAAATCATTTATTTTTCTTATTGGAGGAAGGATGTAACAAGTGTTATGGTCAACTTGTATAGCGCCCTCCTGTGACAGCTGCTTAAGCTGCATGGGTTCTAGGAACACACACAGTGTAGACACATTCAGAGCTGCCAACCTTAAATTGAGAAAATCAGTATTCTGAAGCCTAAAAATCAGTATTCTGCCAATGAAATAAGTATTTTTCTGCGCGACACCACTCGACTACCCTTTGGTACTTTAGCTACCTTTACGCATGCTATTCTTATCGTATAATCACAGCTAATGAGTAATGGCCTCACAATTCAAACCTACAAGATTTATTGCCTGTTGTAGACTGCAGCTGCCTTTTTGCGGTTTTGAAGGAGATTGTCGGGTGCTATAGAACTGTCTGGAAACATCACTTTCACAAGGTCAGTCAAGTGATCAGCAGCAGCAAAAGGCAGATTATGCTCTATTAAAAATTGTGTCATTAGAGTCTCTGCTCTGATGACTGAAAAGTCTTTCGGCTGCAAGAACTCGGCGATGTTACCAGTACCTATTGACGATCTAACGGCAGACTGATGGTGTTTCTTCGATTTCACGTGGATTTGAATGTCATTCGCACCTCCGTGGCTAATGGAAAAGTCAGATGAACAAAGTGTACACCTCGCGCTGTACTCGTCCCGTCTGGAGGATGAAATGCATGACCACTTCTTAGAATATTCCTTTTTGAACATTTGCTTTCTGGCACTCTTCGACGTTGATGGTAATGAAGCCATTTTAGTGCTCAATCAATCGTGGTATTTTCGTATGTACTAACTTGTCCTACAGAAACCGCTAGTGTGCATGTGGTCGACGTGCACAGAGCATGTAGCATGATACTAGTCTAGTTCCCAGACCCGAAAATCTCCGACTAGACTATCGAAGATTCGTCAGTATAAAGGCCGAGTTATAGTCGGTCGCGCGATGGTCGGGCGTCGGAAATCTGGACGCGCGATCATAAAAAGACACGGTTTTTAGGCCTCAGTCTTAGGATTGCGCGCAAGATTTCGCGCGACCGACTATAAACCGGCCTTAATGGAGATCAATGATCTGTTGTCAGAGAACCAGACTAGGCATGCTACCAGCTGGCGTGGTGCAGTTTGCTCGGCTCCATCTCTGTTGCACAGATTGTAAAGTGAGAAATGCCACATGTGCGTCGCTGGTTCCCTGCATGTTGATCGGATTCCATACAATAAAAATCTGGATCCAGGGAAAAAATGGAATCACGCACATGGGAACTCAGAGAAGGCGGGAAATAATATTGTTGGCAGGCTGTCGTTTTTTAGGTGTTTACGTGATGTTGCTTTTATTTGGTGGGTGTGTTTTTTCTTCCAAAATTGGGGATTTTGTAATTTCAAAGTGTGCATTCAATGCTATAATTTTCTTTGACTTTTTCAATACGTCCTTAGAATTAATTATTTATTTATTTATTTATATTTGCGTAAAGCTGCTCTCCTGACTATTTAATTAAAAATTGGGAAACAGTATTGTATTAATTCCGGAGTTCTTGTAATTGTTTCGGCCTTTAAAAAAATTATATCTGGGTAAGCTGTTGAAATACAACAATAAATGTAATGCCCTTCCTGGCGATAATTCTCCGAGGTCTCATTTTAACGAAAGAGTCATCGAATAAAATTTGCAACAAATGCCCGTGAGAAAAACACAATATCTGTGCGTAAATATTAATTTTATGATTTAAATTATTGTAGCCGTAATCGATTTAAAGCTCGCAATACATAAGTAAATAAGTGTCGATTGTAACCCCGTATCCAATTGCATGTGCACGCACCGCACGTCATACGGTCAAAGCATGGCCAGCGTGTAGCGCCCGGTTTTTACGGGGGACCATTAGCGCGCGTCGCGCAAAGTAATTCAGGGTTTACACTCAGCGCGCGCAGCATTAAAATTTATGGAGGGCATCTGAAAAAAATGCACAGCATAGCAGGCCAGTGTATAGGTTCTCCGTAAATTTTAAAGAAAACAAAGTATGATCGGATTTCCCCAAAAACGTATTTTGAAACGCATATTCGTACATCCGTATTCCTGTTTGATTTCCGTATGAAATACGGAAAATCCGTACTAGTTGGCAGCTCTGCACATTGTATTCACATGTTTGATGAGTTATGACAACACGATATGATTAAGCCCAGAACGTCTCCGACTGAGTTATTTAGTAGTATTTAAGTGATACAAAAACTGTTACAGTAGTTATGTTACTTATGTTTGTAACGCAAATCTGTACAATGTGTATAAATAAACCTGTCAAAAACTGCTGAGAGATGTTGAGGTATTTGTAGTGCCTAAAAGTCCAGAAATCCAAGTCAATCTTCCAGTGTGACTTCTAGCTTAATCCCCGTGTCTCACAGCAAACCTCCCTGGTAAGATGGTTTACCCAACGCCACATCAGGGCATTGGAGTCGTTGAGGACATGATCGTCATTTTCCGTTTCGAGGGCACACTCGTCACAGCAGTACCATTTATCTAAACGTCACAGATAATGATGAATTACTTTGATAAATCTTCATGAATTATGTTCCCATAAATATGTTTTGATAAAAAGGGCACAACATTCTGTTGTAGGTCAGTGACGTCCAAGAATTCCATCTTGATATTTGGTCACCTTAGGGTAGGGAAAACTAAAGCCTGTACTTCCCAATAATTTTAAGCTTCTTCATTACACATTTATTGGGATAAAATAAAATAACAAAAATAGTTACCTGAAATCATGTTCTAACACATAGAAGACTTTTGGACCACTCATGATACCGACATGAGTCTTTGAGTGCGCATTGCACCATCTCACCGCCCTTCCGTGTATGGCACCTACAATACAAGTACGTGTTGGTGCTTCGTGAAGTTCGATACATGACAGGTGGTACCATGTGAAGAGACAACGGTTGCTGCATCACTGGATTATGGCATCCTCTTGTTTCTGGGCACAAATTATTTAAGCTGATAGTAGTAAATGCCGCCAATCAAATTAAGTTCTCGCACAACATTCGAACAATTAACAAATTATTAAAACGCAATTAATATTGTTTATTCCGAAATTATAATTAATGGTGGTTAACGAGATCAGAATCGCCCGTCTTGTATTGACTTTCTTTACCTTCATCACAAACAGCAAACCCGTATGATTGTGAGGGGGCCATATTGACGTTCTGGCACTTGCCTTCGAATCCGGCCCATCCAGCAGAAGTCCACTGTTTTCTGGGCCAGCTTTAGAAGAAATTCCACCTTCTCGGTCATTGTAGCGGTACGTGGAATCTCGGCTGGCACATCTGAGATGTTCTTCAGTTTGGTGACTGTCTTGGCATTAAGGGTGAAATATGCTTCTGTCGTGAACATTGTATCGAAAAAAGGTTATGATAACTTAGTGGTAATCCAAAACGTGGTGAAATGTTTTCTTGATGCTTGTGTTCTTGGATTTGTGGTTAAAGAACACCTTCATGTGGACGGGGCTTCCTTTTAGAGTCGTACTGCTGCCACTGTGCAGCATGTTTATTGTACCGTACGTATAAGTTTGAAAGAAAGTAGGCAAGTTGCTCATTTCAACTCACGGTTTTTCTGATTTATTGTATCGTACGTATAAGTTTGAAAGAAAGTAGGCAAGTGGCTCATTTCAACTCACGATTTTTCTTGTAAGGACTCGCATGTTTTCTTCACAAAATTAAACTAATTTAAATGTTCGAAATAGGAAGCACAAAAAGTAAGAAACTGGCAATCTATTACATGCAGTAACATTATCTTCTTGTGGAATTCATGGGGAGTTTCGACAGGACCTTGTAGCTGGCTTTTTCGGTTTCCCATTGGCTCTGGCTCTCTTTGCATGTACCATTCCCTTTATGCTCAGACCGTCTCCGCTGCAGAGGATTAGAAACCTTCCTCCATTGTGAATAGGCAAATATGAGTGCAGATGCTCCATTATCCGGATAACACCAGCAGTTGAGGAGGAGTTAGCCTCAAGGACTCCAAGGTTTACCTTATTAAAACAGTTTGGAAGTATGATAAGCACGAAACAAATATGGCTGGCTAAATGTAAGGTGTTTTAACTGTAAATTTGCTTCCTAAACTTTCAAATTAAACACACCAAACTTACCATATCGCTCATCCTGGCCATGTCAGCAGTGCACTTGTGTTTTTGACGGGGGAATAATCTCTTCGCGTTAATCATGGCAGGGAGATGCTCATGTAAGATTTTAATGACGAAGAATACAATGAGGTTGTTCAGGTCTCTGTATTCGTCATAATGATGCAGAACGTTATTAATCAGTTGACACGCAGGGGTACTTCCTGTGTCTATGATGTGAAGCGTTGGCACTGTTTTTGTTGTGGGCAAAGGACAAAGCGAAGAGCAAAAGTCTGCATTTCAGTCTTTGCGCTGGTGTTTACAATGTGGGTTACTTTGGACATTGTCCCCAAAAAACATTATCACCCCTCTGAGAAAGACGGTATTTTGCCCTTTTTCCCTTAGATCCTTGGACTGTGGGCAAAAGGATCGGAAACATACTGTGTTCATATGAATGCATCATGAAAACAACTGTCAAATCAAAATATTGTACATTGAAAATTATTTTAGTGACACTGTTTTACTCATTTCTCAAAAACTACAACACCTCAGTAACATTAAAATACCAAAAAGGCAAGTAAAAATAATGTTCATGTTCCCTGGACGAAACTATATTATAGCAATCTTAAACTCAACACTAAGTCTAAAACCTTGCTTGGTCATAGGTAGAATGCTCGATTTTAATTCCCCCGACTAAAATACGGTGTTGCTAAACTACATGGTTCATGGTCAATAGACTGGCTTCACCAAACAGACTGACATGGTTTTAAGCACTGCAGCTGTTGATATTGTAGAATTGATCAAGTATAGGATATAATCAAAATGTAGATAAGTCTGCAAGACCAAAGAAAAGAACACAGGAATTAGGAAATCAATTATGCAAGTTAACCACAAAACGGCGATTGGCATCTCTATTGACATACGCTATAATCAAATTCCCATTGAGTTTGTGTATACATAGAAAGGGATGTATTTCCGACACCTAGAGAATCATCACTGGTTTTCACTGGAAATTCACTATAATTACACAACAGTATTGTACCAAATATGAATTATTAACAATCTTTATCATTTATAAGAAACAATTAGATCAGGGCTTGAATTTCAGGACAAAATTCACAATACCACAGGGCTTGTTGCTCAGCATTTTTACTGGACCTGCAAATTTTTTACAAGACCAAAGTTTTATAAGGAAAAAAACCCACAAAACAACAAAAGTACAAAACGCACCAAAAGTTAGATTGAACAACAGGCTTTTTTATTTAAGTTCTTGCCATCCTCTCTCTCAAGTCGTTTAAAGGGACTGTATCTTTTATTGACTAATTTAGGGACTGTATCTTTTATAGACTAATTTAGGGACTGTATCTTTTATTGACTAATTTAGTTCCCATCAATCCAATATTTTACAGATGAAAGCTACTGGTCCACTGCAACCTGTGATTGTTTTACATGTTGATTATTTATAGTGGAATCAACACAGGTTCATTGAAGGTTAACAAATAAAAGTACTATGATCAGATCAAAGTCGTTAAGTAATGTTAACCTTTAATAAACCTGTGTTGATGTCACTATAAATTATCAACTCTCACACTGGCTTTTCTTAATTATATAATGTTGTGCTAGGTTGTTGATTAAAGTTCACTGACATTATTTGCATTTTAGTTTTCACATATGCAGAGCTTTGTGTATGTGCATCAATTGCTTTTTCTTTTGTTAATAAGGTTACGGTACCCTTTGCAGTTAGTGTAAAATCCTGGACACATCAGTTTGGGGTTATACCTCAAGCATTTTAATAGTTTTGAAGGGGCATGTCATGACCTTCACATGCAAGTGGCGGCTTTGTTACCGTTGCAAGATGAACATCGCACCGAGGAAGACAATCCAGCACTTGGCTCCTGCTTCAAGAGTGTCGTCTCCGTGTTGAAGAGGGCCCGGCAACTAGATCTGCAGGCAGAGGCCTTGGATGAGGAATTCCGTCAGAAAGAAGAAGACCTTGCGGACACAATCATGTCATCTGTGGAGGGAAGTGCAGATCTTCAAGCTTACATCGCTGAAACGACTGCACTGCGAAAGCAACATCAACATCTGGTAAGTTTTCATAACATAAAATGTAAAACTGTTTGAGGGTTTGCTGGTAGAAATCTTTCCTAAAAATATTACATGCATCATTCCTTAAAAAAAATTTCATCTCCCGATGTCACACAAATTTATTTCTTGGGAGACTAAGGTTATCTTTGCATTTACATCATATTTATCATTGCCCAAGAAGTAAAATTTTAACGGTTTCTACCGTCAAACCGTGTTGTTTATTATTTTGTGTCACTACAAAAAGTACCCAAAACCCAATCATTTCTATTCACTATATTGCCCATGTTATTAATTTTGTTCAGTTGGCGGAGGCAAAGGCTCTTCGAGAAAAGGCAGCGCTCAAGCCAGGTCAAGGTCCTCTAGCTGGGCAACTTGACATCGTTCTCCAGGATTTCCGGGTGCAGCGACAAGCCTACCATGGGAAGAGGTTTGTTGGTAATCATGTCCACAAATGTTGCAAGGTATACAAATTTTATAAGACATTGTGACAAATAACAAGTATGACCAATAACAATTATAACTGATAAGTATTTTAGAGCTAAAATATTTTACCTATCTTATATATAATGCAGGAAGAAAACATCAAACTCCTAACCGACGCAGTAGTCAACAAAACCCGATATCTTTGTCCTTCCCTGGTGGGTGAAGCAAGAACAGTCGCTGCAAAGTATGCCAAACTCTTCCAGCTGTTTGGCACTTGTCACCGGACGTATAACACTTCATCGGTCCTGGATGGCCCAGCCGTAGATGCATTAAGCCAGGACATTAAGAACTACTTGGCTTACTTTCGAACCACTTTTCCATCTGAGAGTGTGCCGCCGAAGATGCATCTACTAGAGGACCATGTCATCTCCTGGCTGCGGCAGTGGCACTTCGGTCTTGGCTTCCACGGCGAGCAAGGAGGGGAGTCGGTCCACGCCCATCTCAACACCCTCCGGCGTGATGTCCGAGGACTGCATGAAGAAGTGGACATTCTGCAGTCTGTCATCCGGACTCACTGGGTCATGACCAGCCCTGCCCATGCACCACCTGCTGCCTTTTTAAAATAATTTCATTTTATTAATTTCCAAACAATCCCAAAGGTCCAATCCATAAAGAACTGGTCACTTTTTTATGATGTGTAAATAATATATTTGTAAATGTACCTTAATCTTTGGTGTACGAGCCGCAATATTTTTGAGGGTCAAAATCAATTTAATCCGCGGCTTATATGCCTAAGATGGTGGTACACGAAACGGTGTAAGTATGTATCTTTTTGATAAAATGTACATAAAATCATATGAATTCATGATGTGTAAATTATAAATTTGTAAATGCATCTTAATCTTTGGTGTTCGAGCCGCAATATTTTGGAGGGTCAAAATCAATTTCATCCGCGGCTTATATGCCTAAGATTGTTGTACAAGAAACATGTGTAAGTATGTATCCTTTTGACGAATTTTACATAAAATCATAGGAATTCATGATGTGTAAATTATAAATTTGTAAATGGCCCTTAATCTTTGGGCGTATGATCCGCAATTTTGTTGAGGATCAAATTCAATTTCATCCGGGGCTTACAATGCCTAAAATTGTGGTAAAAGAAACGTGTAAGTAAACAAACGTAAGTATTTCTCTTATATGCCCAAGAATGTGGTACAAAAAACACGTGTAAGTATTTCTCCTATTAATAAAATGTACATAAACTCATAGGGATTCAGGGTGTGTAAATAATAATTTAAAAATGTACAGGTCTTAATAATTGAGGTTTAAGTTGCATTGCTCTTTCACTTTCATTGAATTCTTTTAGGCAAGATTAATTTAGAAGGTAAGTGATTAATTTAGTTCTCAATTTATTATTTATGCACTTACCAGGTGATTAAGTAAAAACTACATAGCTGTCCTCAGATGTATTTTCTTTCACCGCAATCTGTAAAAACTGACGGCCACTGAACTGGGGGGGGGGGGGGGGGAAGGGGGAGAGGTTAATTTTCAATTGAACGTCACATTATGTCACCGTGGTCCAGTGGTTAGATTGCAGGACCTGCAATCTCATGGTTGTTGGTCCATCCTACCAAGCTAACCGCTGATTTCACAATGACTAGAACAAATTGTCTTGTTTCTGAACTCACAATTTCTTAATTTGTGAAATTCATAATCATCTATAGACAAAAATAATTAAAGCAGGTATTTAAAAATTGGCTCGTCAAACACACTCAAATCCTGGTTCATATACATCACACAAATTGCGAATGTGAAGTGATCTTTCCTTGTGTGTGTCAAAATTTAAAAAACAGCACAGGCGTACTTGTTGGCCACCTAGTTCGCTTCAAAATATTGTAGGAATTAATAAGTGTAAACAAAAAAATGTTTGAAAAAAATACAATCTCAAAACAATATGTATGCATTTCTCTAAACATAGATAAAGTTACACGTCAATTGTTTGTGCAAAAATAATTTGAGCGTATAATCTAATTTGAGCGTATAATTATCATAGATTGTCACTAAGTTTCAAAATTAAGTTGTAGGGTTTTCCAGGTCTTTTTTTTTCTCTACATGAGTTTTTACCTGTTTTTTTTACCCCGCAACGTAGCCGACCTTGTTGAGCTGTAATGGCTCCGCTTTTAACATCGGTATCATTACTGTCACCATTACAGCCCACCTTCGATACATGTCTTAAACAATAAGTTTTCAAAGACGCAAAATGCGAGGTAGTTTGATTGCAAATTTCTCCCATTTAAAAAAAGTCCTATACTACTCCAACATACCTCATTTTATTCCTTACATATGTGGAATTACTATAACACATAACAGGGGTTACTAAATGATCACTTTGTCCAGATGTGATTGATTTGAAAATTGGTCCAAAAAAACGTGTACAAATGTGACTTGTCTTGGGCGAAGAAGCTGCCAAAAAATGACATATTCATGAACAAATTTTAAGTTGAAAGCAAAATTCAAGCTCTGTTCTACGGCGGACAGGATCGTTGTAATCATCCTCGTTCATGAAATGATAAATTATATACCCACTCAAGAAAGCCGTTTTTTAAATATATGAAAAATCATCCAAATACGTATGAAAATCGTATTTTTACGACCATAATTACACCATTTTTGAAACGACGGTAAAATCTAAACACGGTAACTTGTGAATGAAAATTAAATCACAACGTAAACATCGAGCAAGCCCCTACTAATGCATATTCATTAAAAAAGCTTAGACTCCACCTCCGCCTTCTTAAACCCGCCTCCAAATCGATGAGTCATAACTTTGTTTTTAAAGAGAAAAAAATACATATGCATGAGGAGATTATGACCGCGTCATATGACGTATTTGTTGCGCGTGTGCGCATTCCTTTGCGGTTACAGTGGCTACGTGAAATGAAGTGATGAGAACATCCCATAATGATCATAAAAATTTCACAGGCCGCCGCGACGACAAGCAATTGCGCGGGCTTTTTGTTTTAAGCTCAGTCAGTGTAAAAACAATATCAGAGGAAGAGTAAGACGCAGTCATGATCAGATCCAGGAGAAAGGGTAAATACCTTATTCTTGTTGTTATATATCTATCTACCACAAGCCAATCTACCAGCATAAATTATTTATTTAAATTTATATTATTTAATTTTATACATCAATACATGAATTTCTTTGGGGTCGGGCAGGAAAGATTAATATGTTTCGAGTTCTAAAGTTATATTTCAATCAGTACATTTTGATTTGTTTTAATTATTTACAAATTCCCTTTATGCTAGTCTTACTTATAGGAATACGAAACTGTTGGTAATTACCCACAATATTGTTAGCATAATATTTTTTAATAAAACTTATATTAATAAAAATAATCAATGGAGAGCTGTTGGGGAAAAACAGTGAGAAACGGCTCCCTCTAAAGTAGTTTTTGAAAAAGAATTGATTTCTCACTAGGCCTAAAATCCTTAATAATAAAAAATAAAAATTAAAATGATTGAATTCGAGACCTCAGCTGGGGTCTCGAATTAAACATGTTAAAGACATCTGGAAGCACAAAACCTGTTGAACATCCTACTCCAACTTCAATTCATTTCAAATTTTCACAGATTTATTATTATAATTATAAATAAAATGCATGTCCTTTAATTTAAATAAAATGTACAGGGGGCCTATGTAGGCCAAACGTTAATTTTCATGACATCCAAAATCCATTGTTCATTGACTAGATATTTAAATTTTAATTAAAAAGGCTTAGGCCATAGGCTTTCATTAATTCCACACAATGTGAGTCACATTTATTTTTCCGTCGTGTGATTTGGACTAACCATGCTAACTATAGCCCAAATAATTGTATGAATCTAGAATCGTTTTGTGACTTTTAAAAGAAATTATGTACTTTTTATTATACAGGGGTTCCAAAGGAGTCATTAATTGTGTTTGACATTGATCACAAGACGACAATTGTAAAGACAAGTAGTCTGAATGGAGGTGAAGCAGGCCACACACTTGCTGTGGGCAGCAGAGTCCTGATAAAGTGGGGGTCACAGATCTTGTCAGCGAAGGTCATCTGCATGTCAGGTAAACAAAAATGAAGATGTAACTAAAAATAAAATAGTGGGCCTAGTACTGATTAAAACACCGACTCAAAAGGGTAGACATAGTAACTAGCTCCCAATTTAATTTATTCAGTTCGTTTTTTAATTAGGCCTACTCCGCTTATTAATTTTTCTCAAAACTAATTTTCATGCCATCTTTCATAATCTGCTTGAGAAACAAACTGAAAAGTTTGAGTGGCCTTGATTTATTGGTTCACCCAGGCCAAGCAAAAACAACCAAGCAAGTCAGTGATTCACAGGTTTTTTTTCCATTGCCTTGTTGCCTTGCCTTGTGGCTATATCTTTAGCATAGGGGCAGGTTTTGATATTAGAAGCTTTCATGCAAGCTTTTATCAGTGAAATGTGTGAATTGTTAAACAATATATTATGTCTATGGACTGTCTGAAAGAATTTGGGACTGTCTGAAAGAATTTGGGACTGCTTGGGGTCCATTTGTTGACTGACACGATTAGTGGATACTGTATAAACGTTGGTCACGCCCACTGCAGGGATTTTTTCGTCTCACAGGCCTTTTTCAATGGTAAATTTTTAATTAGTAATCCGATTTGTTGGTGTTAACAATCATTACTATTGGTATTTTAATTTTTGTCCGGGGGGGGGGGGCATTTATTTTGTTGCGGGGTCGCCAATACAGAATTTTGGGTGGGCAAACTAGCATTTTCTTTTCTGTCTGTACTAAACTTATTTCTCGTTTAAATATTTAAACTCGCCTTAGTAACTGTTCCAAACGTCAACTTGGGGTGTCACAATTAAGGTTCTTCCACTGACTGATGTCCTTGCCCCATTACTCCAAGTGCTGCCCACTTGGGGTTAGCGGATCTTTAGGAAAAAATACATAAAATGTTACATTACACTCAATGCTTCAAGTCGTCTTATAAACTGGCAAATGGTTATTAATTAGGGAATAAGTGTTTAGGTGTTTGCCAAAGACATGTCTTTAAACAACACCCACGAGACACGCTTTTTGAAGAGTGCATATATTCTCCGTAGTATTTACTATTCAAATTATGTTCATTCCACCATTGTGAAAAGGAATAAAGAGAATGAGAAAAGATTTCCACCCCCAAAAACTGTATAAAAATGGACCTTAAAATGTGAACTTTAATTATGAATTAATTTAATTTCTTGTTATTTGCACTTCAGATGACCGAACGATATTGAATGAGGCCGAAAGGCAGTATGGGCAGACGCTCATAACAGAGGCCAACCCCCCCCCCCAACAAAAAAACACAAAATGGTAGGTGTCTAACAAACATTTTTGCTAAGCCACTGGGTATTAAGTCTGAGAATTTTGGTCATAGAGCAGAATTTTGTACCTTGACTGAGATACATTGACTGAGGTTGATTTGACTAAACTTAACTGATTTTTTTTCACAGGTGTTTTCCCAACCGAGACAAATTTTTACCATGAAAGTCATCCTTCCCCTTTCTATTTCTTCTTCAACAAAACACTTTTCAAAACATGTCCCAAAATTAAATTTTTGTGTTTTCTTCCCTTGCAGAGACCTTTTTTCATGATGCGTTGTTGTAAGGTCGGTAGTATTGGATCTTACCTAAATCTCAGGCCGAGTCCCGTTGGGCCTGTCGTTATACTGGAGAGCTAGAATATAGGCTACTACACAGGATGACTGGTGGGCAACGGACTGCCGATAGCCAGGCCACGGGGTGCTGCCCAGCCACCGGTCACGCCCGACTGGTTTATTGCTCAATCAAGAACATCATCAATAACATCATCACAACAGCGTTAAGGGAAAACGAGGAAGATAGGGTTGAGAGGGAAGCAGTGAGGGCTGAGGAGGAGGTGAGAATTGGGGGGAACGACCGCAAGAAGTTGATGTTCTTCATCAACTTCTTGTCGGCCAACAACTTATATTGGGAAGGTTACAGGGCCTGGAGAGGGTCTTTGGACAGCTACAGAATGCGCGTCTGGACGTCCAAGACCACCCTCGTCCCCCTCTCCAGGCAGCTGTCTACAACAACATGGTGGAGTTGGCTAGGATGCACCGGGCCAGTAGCTCCAACAGGAACTTTGCAGTACAGCTGGCCCGGAGAGTTTTTACGGAGGCTGACATTAGGGAGCAGAGAACTTGGTTTGGGGTGGGGGAAAATAATAGACGGGGTGGGCAACGGGGCAGGTTCTTGGCCAGCTCGACCTCGTCAGGCTTCAGCAGATCCGGTTGGACTATTTTAAGATAGTCCAAACACCGGATCTGCTCAAGAATGACGAGTGGAAAGTTTGCTGCAAACGCATTGACGCTGCTGGCCGCGAACTTGTTCGTAAACAACTTAACGCAAATTAAATTCCACCATGTCGATTATTTTTTTTTCTCCGCCAAACAGGGGACGTTCCTCCGAATTGTTTTTATTGATAACTTCCAGGAAACCTCCAATGAAACTCGTTCGAAAGTTAAATAAATTATTTAATTAAAATGTCATCTTTAATCAGGGCAATTGAAAAAAGCAGAGCGGTTTTATGCCAGAAATAATAAGAAGAGTTGGTTGAGAGATTAAGCCAGTCTGAGCGTTGGGAACACTGTTTCATTGTCTTCAATTGACATAACTTAAATCAAACTTCCCTTTCAATAATTTTTATTTTAAATGCTACGAGCTATATTAGAATTGGGATTATTTTGAGTAATTTATGAACCAGGGAACCTTCAATGGAACTCGATTGAGAAACAAGTTAACCCTTTCATTAAAATATCTTCTTTTATCAGGGCCATTGAAAAAAGCAGAGACAATAATTTATTCCACAAACAGTAAAAAGACACCAGTCTGAGATGGTCTGAGCGTTTCGAACATTGTTTCGGTATTGTCTTCAACTGACAAAACTTAAATCGAACTTTCGTTTCAATAATTTTTCTCCAAAATGCTAAGAGCTATATAGGAATTATTTTGATAATTGAATTAGGGCCTTTCAGGAAATTATTCTCCATTAACTTGTCAGGTTCCCTCCAAATTAATCCCCAAAGAATGGTTGGTACGTCATAAAAAAGTCCCCTCTAAATTTTCCCCCAGTGATTGACTTTTTTTTTATGTTCACCGCGTTCAAATCTGGGGGTGGGTAACAAGCCCCATGTTCAGAGAAACGCGATTCCTTTGTGATGCCGCTGGAGTTCGAAATTTCTTTATTATTAGCCTTCAAACAAATCTGCCGATTCCGTCAAAATAAAGACGTAATTGGTTGACTCTGTTGATCGGACTTCTGTCATTTGGGTCCTACCGCTTTCTTTATGAAATAATTGCCGCGGCAAGGCCCAAAAGCTTTGAAAAGGTTCTTACGCCGCCTAGCAACAGTGTTGCCATGGTCAGAGGACGGTGCCTACAAGAGCACGGCCATTCTGCAATAGTCTCTGACCGACTGGTATTCGTTCCAATGCATACTGTTTTGTTCAAGTATGTGCGGCTCGAAAACAATTTGACAGCTTATTTTTTGGTGGAACTCAGATATTGTTAAACTAATAACCTTAGTGATTCCGTTGATGTGACGCATGCGGTTGTATTGTTAAAATTACCTTTGTGTTTTAAACGATCATTCTACCATAATTTTTCAAGAATATTGCACACTTGAACAAATTTGATGATGTTTTTTTTCTTCTTCTTTTTGGCAGCTTGAACTCTTACCCAAAACTGATTTTCGTGTAGCATAAATAATTATTAAACAATCCGAGGACATATCTGTTGTTTTTTTATTCAACATATTGTCTATGCCTCATGCCTAAGGCTGAATTTGTGATGTTTTTCCATGCTCCTCCGTATCCGTAAGCTCTAAAACAATGATCATTCGAACATAAGTATTTTTCAGAATTGTTTTTATTGATTAACCAGGAAACTTTCAATGAAACTCGTTCGAAAATTAAATTAATTATTTAATTGAAATGTAATCTCTAATCATGGCAATTGAATTTGTTTTACAATTAATAAGAGTTGAGAGTTTAATAGTCTACACCAGTCTGAGCATTTCGAACACTGATTCGGTGTTGTATTCAAATTACATAACTTAAATAGAACTTTCGTTTCAATAATTTGATTATTTTGATATTTGAATTAGGGCCTTTTAGGAAGTTGTTCTCCATTAACTTTTCAATTTTTCTCAAAATTAATCCCCGAAGAACGTCTTAAAAAAGCTTAGTCTTCAAAGAAAACTGATTCCTATGTGATGCCACTGCAGGTGGAATTTCTTGATTGTTAAAGTGTCACTAGAGCGGTTTTTGTTGGGGTTCTCTTTTCCAATAAAACTGTAGAATGATACTTGATTATGTCACATAAAAATATTTAAAAAAATTCGTAATTTTGGTCATGCCTATAAACAACGATTTTTACAGCCCCATTTTTACACGCGCCACTTCGAATCGCGAAAAGAGCCTCTGTGCCTCCCCATTCCGCGCCAAACTGCGCAACGTCACAGGGTGGATTGGTCTTTTGTGTTGACACGCACTAATAGCGTCCCACTGCGTGAACGAAGCCATTATTTTCCCGTCGCTCAAGCTTGTTTCGCGAATTCTCTCCAAATTTCACCATGGCTGAAAGTGACAATTCTTCGGAAGAAAACAGTGTCACCGAGGAAGTCTTTCACGGTGACAGTAGCGACAGTGGCAGTAATTCTGCTACTGATTCCAGCAGTTACAGTTCGCCAGACGACGAAGTCGAAGACCAGGACGAGGAAATCCGTGGTGCAGAACCCTACCGGTTCGAGCCACTCGCTCTGGTAGGCCAAGGCGGCGAAGATGACGACGAAGACGAACCTGAACAGGACAACGATCGTCTTTTAAACACCGACTGGTGAGTTGTTTATCAAGATAAAAGGGGATCTATATTTATACATGTAGGCCTACCTACATGTCAATATGTACATGTAGTATATTATTGGGTTTGTAAAATATTTCTCATTGCCCGGTACGGTGAAGTTCGCCGATTGAATGTACATGTGCATAATAATCGCCATGCCAATACATGTAAACACGACTACATGTCACGTAGCCGCTGTAACCGCAAAGGAATGCGCGCACGCGCAGCAAATACGTCATATGACGCGGTCATTATCTCCTCATGCATATGTATTTTTTTCGTCTTAAAAACAAAGTTATGACTCATCGACTTGGAGGCGGGTTTAAGAAGGCAGAGGTGGAGTCTAAGCTTTTTTAATGAATATGCATTAGTAGGGGCTTGTTCGATGTTTACGTTGTGATTTAATTTTCATTCACAAGTTACTGTGTTTAGATTTTACCGTCGTTTCAAAAATGGTGTAATTATGGTGGTAAAAATACGATTTTCATACTTATTTGGAGGATTTTTCATATATTTAAAAAACGGCTTTTTTGAGAGGGTATATAATCTATCATTTTGTGAACGAGGATGATTGCAACGATCCTGTCCGCCGTAGAACAGAGCTTAAATTTTTTTTTCAACTTAAAATTTGTTCATGAATATGCCATTTTTTGGCAGTTTTTTGACCAAAATAGTAATTTTATACGTAAATAGGATTGTTTAGATTTCCTTAAAGTCAATTTTTCAACCAGAACTCGGCACATTTGTCCAAGATTCTGTTCGTCCGGCAGTCTGTGCTTGGTGTGGTCAGTCATGGATTGCTCCATGGGTCAGTGCATGGTCAGCAACCAGCATGGGTGCCACCACACAACACAGCTTCCTTGAATGCATTGTAATCTGACACCGCGACCTCACGATGTATGCACAAAGGATTGGAAAAGATTATTAAGAAAACATGTGGAGAGAGGCTCAATTCTTTCACTTTCAGGTAATATTTGTCTGCTATTTAATTTATTGAATACACCATACAAGTTTAATGACAATAAATGATGAAAGACCATGCACAATACTGACGTACAATAAATTATAATTCACCAATAATGTTATCAGTCGTCAAGATCATATAGTTGTTATACTAAACCTCGTTGCATTTTTAGTATTTTTTACATGTAAGAATAAACGACCCACGTGTGAGAAGCTGAAGGATCATGGAAGGAGAAAAAAACATGTTGATTGATCATAAAAACCATGTGGAAACGAACGGGATCTGTTTGTTGACATTTTTAAATACTGTTTTCGGTGAATTTAGGAAAGAATATACCCAATTGTACATACTGATATTTCTTCCAATTTTCATCATCTGATTGCATCTTTGTGGGGTAAAAAACCAGGTAAAAACTCATGTTGAGAAAAAAAAAGACCTGGAAAACCCTACAACTTAATTTTGAAACTTAGCGACCATCTATGATAATTATACGCTCAAACTAGATTATTGTTTTTGCACAAACAATTGACGTGTATTTTTATCTATGTTTAGAGAAATGCATACATATTGTTTTAAAATTGTATTTTTTCAAACAATTTTTTGTTTAGACTTATTTATTTCCTACAATATTTTGAAGCGAACTAGGTGGCCAATAAGTAGGCCTGTGCTGTTTTTAAAATTTTGACACACAAGGAAAGATCACTTCACATTCGCAATTTGTGTGATGTATATGAACCAGGATTTTAGTGTGTTTGACGAGCCAATTTTAAATACCTGCTTTAATTATTTATGTTTGTCTATAGATGCTTATGAATTTCACAAATTAAGAAATTGTGAGTTCAGAAACAAGACAATTTGTTCTAGTCATTGTGAAATCAGCGGTTAGCTTGGTAGGATGGACCAACAACCATGAGATTGCAGGTCCTGCAATCTAACCACTGGACCACGGTGACATAATGTGACGTTCAATTGAAAATTAACCTCTCCCCCCACCCCCACCCCCTTCCCCCACCCTCCCCAGTTCAGTGGCCGTCAGCTTCTACAGATTGCGGTGAAAGAAAATACCTCTGAGGACAGCTATGTAGTGTTTACTTAATCACCTGGTAAGTGCATAAATAATAAATTGAGAACTAAATTAATCACTTACACTCTAAATTAATCTTGCCTAAAAGAATTCAATAAAAGTGAAAGAGCAATGCGGCTTAAACCCCAAAGATTAAGACCTGTACATTTTTAAATTATTATTTACACACCCTGAATTCCTATGAGTTTATGTACATTTTGTTAATAGGAGAAATACTTACACCTGTTTTTTGTACCACATTCTTGGGCATATAAGAGAAATACTTACGTTTGTTTACTTACACGTTTGTTTACTTACACGTTTCTTGTACCACAATTTTAGGCATTGTAAGCCACGGATGAAATTGAATTTGATCCTCAAATCTTTGGGATCATACGCTTAAAGATTAAGGGCCATTTACAAATTTGTAATTTACACATCATGAATTCATATGATTTTATGTAAAATTCTTCAAAAGGATACATACTTACACATGTTTCTTGTACCACAATCTTAGGCATATAAGCCGCAGATTAAATTGATTTTGACCCTCAAAAATATTGCGGCTCGTACACCAAAGATTAAGATGCATTTACAAATTTATAATTTACACATCATGAATTCGTATGATTTTATGTACATTTTAACAAAAGGATACATACTTACACCGTTTCTTGTACCACAATCTTAGGCATATAAGTCGCAGATTAAATTGATTTTGACCCTCAAAAATATTGCGGCTCGTACACCAAAGATTAAGGTACATTTACAAATATATTATTTACACATCATGAAAAAGTGACCAGTTCTTTATGGATTGAACCTTGGGATTTGGAAATTAATAAAATGAAATTATTTTGAAAAGGCAGCAGGTGGTGCATGGGCAGGGCTGGTCATGACCCAGTGAGTCCGGATGACAGACTGCAGAATGTCCACTTCTTCATGCAGTCCTCGGACGTCACGCCGGAGGGTGTTGAGATGGGCGTGGACCGACTCCCCTCCTTGCTCGCCGTGGAAGCCAAGACCGAAGTGCCACTGCCGCAGCCAGGAGATGACATGGTCCTCTAGTAGATGCATCTTCGGCGGCACACTCTCAGATGGAAAAGTGGCTCGAAAGTAAGCCAGGTAGTTCTTAATGTCCTGGCTTAATGCATCTACGGCTGGGCCATCCAGGACCGATGAAGTGTTAAACGTCCGGTGACAAGTGCCAAACAGCTGGAAGAGTTTGGCATACTTTGCAGCGACTGTTCTTGCTTCACCCACCAGGGAAGGACAAAGATCTCGGGTTTTGTTGACTACTGCGTCGGTTAGGAGTTTGATGTTTTCTTCCTGCATTATATATAAGATAGGTAAAATATTTTAGCTCTAAAATACTTATCAGTTATAATTGTTATTAGTCATACTTGTTATTTGTCACAATGTCTTATAAAATTTGTATACCTTGCAACATTTGTGGACATGATTGCCAACAAAACTCTTCCCATGGTAGGCTTGTCGCTGCACCCGGAAATCCTGGAGAACGATGTCAAGTTGCCCAGCTAGAGGACCTTGACCTGGCTTAAGTGCTGCCTTTTCTCGAAGATCCTTTGCCTCCGCCAACTGAACAAAATTAATAACATGGGCAATATAGTGAATAGAAATGATTGGGTTTTGGGTACTTTTTGTAGTGACACAAAACAATATCCACAGGTTTACATTAAACAACACGGTTTGAAGGTAGAAACCGTTGAAATATTACTTCTTAGGCAATGTATGATGTAAATGCAAAGATAACCTAAGTCTCCCAAGAAATAAATTTGTGTGACATCGGGAGATGAAATTTTTTTTTAAGGAATATTGCAAGTAATATTTTAAGGAAAGATTTCTACCAGCAAACCCTCAGACAGTTTTACATTTTATGTTATGAAAACTTACCAGATGTTGTTGTTGCTTTCGCAGTGCAGTTGTTTCAGTGATGTAAGCTTGAAGATCTGCACTTCCCTCCACAGATGACATGATGGTGTCCGCAAGGTCTTCTTCTTTCTGACGGAATTCCTCATCCAAGGCCTCTGCCTGCAGATCTAGTTGCCGGGCCCTCTTCAACACGGAGACGACACTCTTGAAGCAGGAGCCAAGTGCTGGATTGTCTTCCTCGGTGCGATGTTCATCTTGCAACGCTAACACAGCCGCCACTTGCATGTCAAGGTCATGACATGCCCCTTCAAAGCTATTAAAATGCTTGAGGTATAACCCCAGACTGATGTGAAGTCCGGGGGGGCAAACCTGTAATAAGTAAGAAACAAACTAACTTGTAACTTCATTTGCATTGACGTGCATTGAATTAAAAAACAAAATTGTTATAAGCGCTAAATACAGTTAGCAAATTGTTTACCTGTGTCAGCGGGATCCTAAACATTGGCTCTCTGATCACGTTGTTGAAGAGTTTGGCCTTGGAGAGATTACTGCCATCATCGTTGAATCTGCGGAGGTCGTCGTCCAGGGTCTGTAGAGTCCTCTGCCTGGATGGTGTCCGTTCCTCCCGGGGCTGGCGCATGTCCTCTTTTGTGATGTCACAATAAAGACAGCAGTGTCGCCCTATTCAATACAAGAAAAAAATAAAATGAACATACGTCTACATTTTGCTTTTTTGAACTTCGAAAAACAAAACTGAATTTACCTGAAGCCCCGGTGATTCCATACACTCGGCAGAGATACTCATAGTCCCCGAACATGAAGAGTCTGATGTTGTGGCTCTTCCAAGTGCAGGACTGCAGCTCAGCAACTTGTTGACAGAAGCGCAGGAGACCAATCTTGAGGTTGTTGCTGGTATCACCTGCTGCGAAAGCACAAGCAACTACGGTGTGTCTAAGGGCATTGGGACGTCCAACGTTGGCGATCTGGAACATCTGTTTGAACGTCCCGCCTCCCTTGTCGCCTCCGATCTTGACCCAAACCTCGGTCTGTGGGATATTGCCCTCGTGCCAAGTTAGCTCGTTGTTCCTGTTGAGGAGAGGAGCAAATTTTAAGCATTCTATTCAATTATGTTCTTAAAAATTAATAATGAACTGTTTCAACTTTCCTATTTTTCTTACTTCTGGTAGGCATCTAGTTGCTGTCTAACTTTAGCGACAAGGGACTTCACAGCTACGCAGGGGGCTGGCTTGATGGTAACTCCTCCATTGACGTCGTCAGGGAATGAAAAGGGGAGGTTTTCAGCAATGATGTTGTCCGCCACGACGTCTCGTTGTTGATGACGCATGGCGTTTTCTCCTTCGGTGAGAATGTTGTACTCCCTCAACCATCTTTTCAATTTCCTGGTGCGCTTCCAAGAGACTCCCAGGTGAGCCTTCGCAGCAAGGAGCTGCATGTTGGGGATCCTGATGGTGTTGATCTTTAAGTCCCGCAACATGCCCTGCAGATCTTTTCGCAGGTGGCATAGCTTGAGTTCGTCTTTGTGCTGCTCCTTTGTTGCACCCTTGCTGAGAAGGTTACGGGTCTTGTCTAAAATCTCTGAGCGCCGTCGGATGGTTTTGGAGGAGGCAACCTCGCTGCTTTTCCGAGGAGTGGGGACACAAAGTGTCATGAGAGGCTTATTATGAGAAAAAAAAAGATACAAAATAATCAGCATCTCAAATCATTTTAAGAAATTCCTTGCATGGAGGTAAAAGGAAAAAAACACAAAGAAAATAGTTTTAAACTTAATAAATAATTTAATGCAACGCTTAAGTTGGGAAATAATTCAACTCACCAGACCACCGGTGCTGTACTGTGTGGTTAACCCGTCTGCAGATTGGGCGAGCTTGGTCTTCAAGATGTGTGCTCCGAGAGCCTCCATCTGAGGGGTTAACGGCGCAGTCAGGGGACGCAGCAACATCTGGGTGACTTCACTTTGAGTTGTGGATGGCTGAACGATTTTATCTGCAATTGAAACTGTAGGTGGGTTAACTGAACAAACATGGGTTGAAATTTCACCCACAGTTACATGGACCTTGCATGCTGTGCACTTCATAGCTGTACTAAAAAACAAATCAGCAAAATATCCTCGGGGGGCAGTGATGCTCTCGAAGTGCACTGGTACTTGACAGACTGGACATGGGGCGCTAGGTTCTCTGAAAGATTTATAGTGTGCTGTCAAGCACCCGGAACAAAACAGATGCATGCAAGGTGTCTCCAGGGCATTGTCAAGTAACTGGGTGCAAATTTTACATTCTATCAAGGCTGTACTTGACAATGGCTCAAAATTGGAAATCTTATCCCTGGAGACTGTGGGTGAGGGGGGGAGACTGCTAAAGTGCTCTACATATGCGGGGGTAATCCTAGGCCTGCCAACCCCTGTGCGTTTCTGCTTCTTTTTTCGACCAGCTGTGAGATGTTGGTGGACAGAATTTGTGCAAACAGTGCAGACACCTGTTCTTGGGTGGGGTGGCCAGGCGGGGGCAGCTTTCCTAGGCAAAAGAAACAGACAAGTATAACAAGAATGGCACATGTGAGGGGGGTGAGTGCTTTCTTCATCATGGGAGACGTCAACCTGAAATGTGCTAAGAATTTTGTCTCTGTATTTGGCACAACTCTTAGCACATTTCCCAGCCTTCGTGTCCAATGATGACAAGCACCGCCCCCCACACAGTCTACATAACCTTTTCAGAAAACTCTTATGTTCATCCATTTTGAATCTGTATTACAGAAAAGAAAAAAAAACAGGAAAAACAAATTAATGTTAAAGTTTGAATTATATTAACAATAATTTAAAGTTAAAACTTAGATTTTGTTTATTGCACAAATTGTTTCTTTGACAATTTGTTTATTGCACAAATTGTTTCTTTGACAATGTGATTTAATTTTTAATGTTAAAAAATAATAATTATAATACAGATGAGGTTTTCCCTGACAGACCATTAAAAGTCGTTTAGGCCTATTAATTACACAAAAATAATTACACAATACAAATAGACAAAGATGTGTTTTTTTAAAAATGAACTACTGTTTTCCAAATTTGCACTGTCACAAAATTTTATTGTAGGCCTATGGATTGCATTTATTAATTAAACTCTCGCCTAGTTTACTTAGTTACTTGGTTATTATTAATGTTATTATGAAAAGACGGATGCTTTTAATAAAAAACAAACTTGGTTTGGCCAAGCCTGTTTGTTTGTTAATTATTTTCCTGAAGTCTGCTAGAAGAGGAGTGTTTATACTGAGCTGTGAAAAAGAATGTTTTTTTTTTTTTGTTTTTTTTTTTTTTCATTCATAAAAACCCCACATTTTCTAACTAATAACTGGTTACACTAGACCTGATACATGGCAGAAATATTTGCATAAGATTGCCGAACTATTTATTTTTAATAAGCATAAAAAGCAGCTACGTGTACAGGCCCCTTTTGTTCAAAAGCATCGTTGCCTAAATGGGCAGAATTTACTTTTACTACGAGGAGTAAAGCGACCCCAACGACCACAATCAAAGCACCCGTCAAACGCATCGTTTAACGGCACTCCATTTGTGGCGTTGTCCGTGTGAGCGCGTTTCACGTGAAATGTTGCGGGTGTCAAATTACAAATTGCCCCATTGACCTTGACGAGATTTACACAAAACGAAAATAAAAAAATTCAAGCAGTAAATTGAAAACCAACGACATTCATAAAATAATATGACAAATAGAAATCATGTACTGGGAATTTCATAGATTCACGCAAATTTATACAATCTATGTTTATACTTTTGTTATTATTCTGAAGAAATTTTTGGGGGGGCTTTGGCAAAAAGTAAAAAAAAAAGGGTTTATTTACCTTGATGTGCGTCCGGAAGTCAGTCGATCGCGTCAGATCTACATGTGAATGGAAGGTGACGCTTGGCCTAGAATGATGATTGGCTAACGTAGGTCGGTTTGGATGTTAAATATTCATGAGTCTACTATTTTCCCGCCAGTTTTTCTAACGTTTTCGTTGATGAGTTCACAGGGAAACTTTTAAAATTCGGGCCACCACGAACGCATTTTGACCGCGCGCGGGCGCCCTGTTTCTCGCCAAGTTTACATAAATCGCGCGTTGTTTACACAAAGACTTCAACGCGCAAGGTCAAACCGGATGTCGCACTACGTATCTCTCGGGTTCCTACGTGATGTGTGTGTTGTAGGGTTTGTACATGTAAATGACATGTCCAATGTACTACATTCTAAGTATAGTCCTGACACAGAGAGAACATAAACAATAAGTCTAGTTGTGAATTGTATATGGTTCATACATCCTTTCCCTACTTAAAGAAATTAAATTTTTTAAATAAAAGAGATGGAGAGCAAATGTGTTTTGCTTTGAGTTGGGTTGGATGTGGTGGACCTAGAGTGATGTATAATAAATTGTCAGGCTTTATTCAAAAATCAAAATTGCTAATGGTTCTTATGTCGGTATTTCAATGCCGGCTTGTGCGGAAAGAAAATTGTTTATCCTGAATTACCTTTCACCTCACCCAGCATTCTTATCCAGTTCGGTATTTAATTTTAGTGCACGCTTTCTCCATGGTAAGTTCAACAATAACAGTAATTTCGGATAAATGTTGTGACACACTAATGGCAATGCAGGGGTGAAATCCTAAACTGGCTTACAGACCAATCATTTAGGTGTGAACTATCGGGATCATGCTACCCCCCCCCCAAAAAAAAGGGCCCAAAAAATAAACAATAAATAATAATAATAAATTAATTGTTTCCGCTCCACCCCCCCCCCCCCCCCCCCCATTTATTCAGGTGTACTTGTGGACATTGTGTCATGCAACCCGTGATATCAAACTGCATCTGCTGTAAAGAGGTTGGTGCAGTTAGCACAAAAATGACGGACTTGTGGATCGACCTGGATCTTCCGGATCAATGTTTTAGCCAGCATGAATGGTTTGAAGCGTGCTGCTTGCATCCAGCAGTTCTCCAGACGGCACATTTGCAGTACCAAACTCAATATGGGAGAAGGGGTGTACAGGAAACGGTTGACCAGTAAGTAGTGTTTCAAGACAAAAGTGAATGTATATTTAAAACTCTGAACTGTTTAATATTACCCGTATTGTACAATGAAATAAAGTTCTATACAAGACAGTGCACCTGTGTACACTGCACAATAAATATAACATAGAACCAGATCAGAAAAACACCATTACACAACTGAACTCGACAGAAACTTACAACTTTCCCTCCATTTTTGAATTATATTGTTTGTATAGTTTGATGGTCAACATTACATGTACAGTAAGACTGACAGATCCGTTATTGATTAATTCCACAAAATAAACGGCTATACTTTACACTGTATGAACTAGTAAATTCACAAGTTTCCTCACTTAGTACTTATTTGTTCCATTTATTAATTTCTCATTTATCTCCAGGAAATATCGACATGTGGCTTATCGCCAAGTCGTAAGATGGTGTTGGGGATATTTGGGACGATTCAACCGGGTTCCACACCCATCCTGTGTGATGAATACTATCCGACAGACATATCCAAACCCAGAGGGTACATACAAAGGCTTCAGCTATCCTGAACTGGATTAACTTCTTTCTTTTCTTCTGCACTTTTCATGTACATGTACAATATATTTTTGCTGTAATTTTAGTTTAAGACAAAATACTGATTTTGTTTGCATTATTATAATTAATTTTATTCACTATCCCATTGGACTACCAAAAGCCTATAAGCTGCTGGCTATGCTGTTAAAACCACTAGCCTATGGCTAGAAGTATAGCGTTACTTTTTACCCATGTGTTGGGTTTTTTTATTATAAAGATGTCCACTTGAAAGTTCATGTTCATGTACATCTCTGGTACTACCTTTTTGTATTGGCATAGTGTTGACACTCTCATGGTTACATTTTTTTTACTTTTTTAATCTGAAAAAGACAATTTACATCTGTACAAAAAAGTATGTACTTCCCTAATAATGTCACACTTCTTATACTTATCATACTTTTGATCTTTTAGCACATCTTGCTGATAGCAAACGGTACTATAGTATAGAACTTTTGGATAATGCAGTAAATTTGATAGCTTCAAAGCTGTAAAAGTTGTTGGTTTAATTAGTATGTGATTTTGTATTTACACACTTTCTACACCTTTGGCAAAATGTTCCACAGAATGTTGCTTGTAAAAGTATTGTTATCAACTGTAAATTTTTAAACTTTCTGTTACAATATCAACTTCTGATCAATTGAAAGAGAAAAATAAACATTTATTTTGGGTCATAGAATCTATTTGCTTCTGATTTACATTCTTTTGGCTTGTCATTTTTAGCCTTCTGTAAAACACTGAACTTTCTAGATACCGAATTAAGTTGAAACACTTTTTTGTCATTATCCTAAATTCGGATTCTGCAGATCTGCTGCACTGCCACCATAGTGCCGCTCCCGGAACGGTACAGCTTGGCCTTGGTTTGCGATGAACACTTGGGGCAAGACTTGAACAAATGAAGGAGTTGGGTCTGGATCACAATGAACTTGAGTTCATCAATCACATTGTGATGTGTTGTGTCTGTTCCACTACTGTTAAAATGGGAAGAGAAAATACAATGGTTATTTCCTTTGTTACTTTTGTACACCAACAGCTTTAATTTAATAAGCTGAATAAATCAGACCTTCAATTTCCATGAAGGTGCCTCCAGCCGTACATCAGTTAAAGCAACATATAATTTGTGAACTGGAAAAACACATTATAATGTGACTGAATGTTTTGTGATGGTGCTCTATCAACTGAACTATGTGGCCCTACGTTGGCGGTCTTCCTAATTCGTCAATATCTTTGATTCAGGGGCCAGTCAAAGGGATCACGCCTAAGTTACAATACAACACTTGCAAGCAGCATAGTATGGAATCACACCATGAGGGGATGCGACTTTTTTTCAACAACTATCATGTAATAAACCACAAGGGAAACTGACAGGGACAGTTTCCCGTGTGGTTTATTATGTTATTAAAACGTGTTGTGTCACTATTTAAAAAAAACACAAAGCCAACAGGGAAAGAAATTCTTTGAAGACAAAAATATGTGAGCAATATTTATGAATTACCTTGAATGAAAATCCGAGTCTGAGGTGCAATAACTGGAAGGGTAGTAGGAGCTGTCAGATTCTCTTTGAGGGGTTTGAGTTTCAGGAATGGGTTCTTCATCAGAGGGATGCTGTACAAGGCCGATTGCTGTTTTATCCTTGGGAGTTGCTGCTTGGAACAGATGCAAAGGTGGTGCATGGACTAATAAACACTCAACAGTCTCAGTTTTGTATGCGTGTCGAGCCGGGGTACCTAGCATTTAAAATAAATGGAAAAATCAAATGTTATTATTCACCTTGTAATATATTTCATGTATGATTTATTGGTTACTGGTGGCAGCAGTATCAATTCGAAGGATTTCAAAATTTATACAGAAAGCATGCACACTTTGTGCAGGTATGCACATTTGTGAGCTGTAAACCTGTTTAAATTGTTTTCTTCTTGCATTGATAAATGAAAAAAATATAAATGTATTCAGAGCAAAGGTACATATACATTGGACCATGGAAACCCAAATTGCAGTCAAGACACACATGAGGATTTTGAGTTACCTGAACTGCAATTCACACACATCCCACCCCAACTAATATGCACTTGAATTTTACATCAACTTGTATACATCAACAGTGCAGGATACTTAAGTCTAGTTTTAGCTCACCTTTGTTGACAAGGAGGCTCTCTTGGGCATATGTTGATTTGATTGACTTTGCTTATAGCACATCTCCATTTTGATATTGTTTGTGTTGATTGGTCCCTTGTCTGATGAACAAATGTAAATTAACCAAATTAAACTTAAAAACATAATAATGTGATATTTTGACCAATCATGGGACATGGTGGATGGAGCATTACAAGTACAGAAATGGTAATGGAAGAGACAACCTACTACTAGTGATTATGTCCATGCTCTCAGTAATAAAGATAATGCGAATAATAACGAAAGTAATTTTGGTTAAAACGTATAAAACATAAAACAAAACACAACTACTCAAACATTTGAGATGGCATATTAAACAAAAACAAAATTATTAGAACATGTTGTCCAATGTGGAAAAATAAAAGAAAGCTACGTTTTAATATGTTAATGGCCGGGGGGGAGCTTGAAAGCAATTTTTGAGAGCCAATTGAGCATGCGTACAAGCTCATTTCTCATGTTTTACCAAAAATCGAAATTTATATAATTTTGCCATATTGTTGACTGACCTTGGTAGGTGAGCTGTAGGTTTGTGAACCATGGTGGGCTACAGCTTCAGATGACGATGTCAAATCCTGTGGACAAATTAAACAAGTACATGTTTTTAGTTCACAAACAAATTTAAACAGTAGATTTTTTGCAAATAATATACATAAATGTTACAAAAGACATTTGATTTGAAATGACCTATCACAAAACGATCTCACATGAGCTGAACACAGGCATAACCTCCAACGTAAATACGTCAACAACTTACACATAGACATGGATCATGTGAATGTAATACACTTAGCAATGGTAAAGCTTAGTAACCATTCATATAATTGTTTAGTAAAAAATGCTTTTTGATCAAATTTAATCATAGACAGTAAGGGAAATTAAATGTACCTCATCCGATAAATGAGCTGGCATACTCAGTGTAGCAGACGCCGAGGGTCCAGTCATTTCAGCAGTTCCTCCAGTCTGAATTAATTCCTTCAGCATCTAGGAAAAGCAGAATAATGCAATCCATTGAGAACAAATTTTAAATTCACCCAAAAACTTTATAACTGAATTTTAACTTGTCTTTTTTTTATTGATTTGTTTTCCTTGGGGGAGGGATTACTTTGGAAAGACACTCAACTAATATTTCACTCATTGTGACCAATAAATATTGTTATCTTTCATGAAAAAAAAACAAATCTCATTTGTCATAATGAATGAAAAAGTGGTGAATGGATTGAACACCCAAGCTTCCTTTTTTAATTATTGTGTGTGTGTTATTTCCGTTTTATTTGTTATGGACACACATGTCACTGATTTGACTATTCATCATGACATGGTTGTGCTTTTCCTTATCTATCCCTGGCCCCAAGTTCTTACTGCCTGCAGCTACAGCTCCTTCAGAGACTGAGAGCTGAAGGTCTTAATCACCACAATAAACATAGCAACCTGCACATTTAATGAGGTACAAACATTCCCCATGTCTTGTAACAATGACAGGATTATATCAACAAGGAAGGGATGGAAGAAGCTGGCCACTTTTATTTTACAGAGGGATTAGCATAGAGTAATTGTTTATTGACAATGAACACCATGTTTTGCCCTGTATCCGGACAATTTTCCGATCATCATCACATGAATGAACTGTGATCGATCGTTTGATCAAATAATAAATTATATTTAATAGGGCCAAACAATAAAAAGATTAACATGCTCATGTCAAAGCCGCATTTTGTTCAAAAACGGGAAAGAACTTCGGCGGCTCGACCGACCCAATCATCTGCGCGGCTAGTCCCCACTCTCCCCATGCCGACTTTGGTTTTACCTCCCCCCGGTTTTGCCAAACACTCCTCGACTTACCTGTGTTCGCTCCTTTTTTTCCCTCCGTTTGGCTCCTTCACTTTCCGGCTTTTCACCTTGCTACCCTGCAGACCATGTTGTGGCAGTATTAGGGGCCTTCAAAGTGGGAACTGCACACTTTTTCAGGGTTGTTTTACGAGTAAATCCAAACTCGTGCTTCAGCTTCGCCGATGTTTCCATGCAGGCATCAGTGAAGTGCGCTGCACATATCAACGACCACTTCGAAACGTTGAAGTTTGATTACGTTGTGTTTACGAAACGCACCCATTCCTTCCTAATGGCTGAATCTCCCGGAAATTTTAGGAAGCTAAGTTCAGGATTTTTATTGGTATTCCTTGTGCAGCTCCAACAACACACGTTTTTGGCATTTTCACAGACATACAACCATCAGGACGTGAGCTTCACAGCAAGCCTCTTGCATCCTTCCACCATGCTCGCACACTGCTTGTAGTCAGTGATTGCGCAATAACATAAGCAACCTAATCCACCAAATGCTCGAAAGTTTCGCCAATCCCCAATAATGACCAAATTTTTTGATGCGATAGTGTAAAAGATGATGCACAGAAAGAACAGTCACAGACAAATATGATCAACGGAACGAGCCACGTCGAAATTGTTGAACCGCTCTCCGGCACAGCACTTTCTCAAACAATTTCTGGAGGAGTAGCAATTGTATTTATACTAGCGATAGTATTGGGCAGAAGACATATTAACGGAATCGTGAATAATCTTCAGGACCAAATTGACGGTATGTACACCATAATTTGATAGAATATATATAATAAGTGTAAACGTAAAACATAGAATTGTTGTAATTTAAAGAACATATGACTTATGAAACTTTATTTTTATTTACACAGGACAGATCTCAGAAGAAATTTCAGAGGAAATCACCGATTTCTGAACAAACAAGAGTGTTTGCAAGAGACGGGAGTCTAAAAGAAGTACACAAGAAAAGGTAGACCGTACAGATCAAAATGGCAACCGGATTCCGTAATAGTAGTCTGGATAATTTGTGTACATTAAAGAAGTACGAGCTAGCAGCAAGTATCGCTGGAAAGTTGTTTAAGAATAGCGCAACAAGTTTATCAAGTTCACCACTTTCAAGAAAGGTTGTAAAAGGCATTACGCCAATTATCAGTAGAGGTAGCTTCAGAGGTATTGAGAACGTACATAGGGATACATCATTTACTGTTAGTAAAACTTCATCAGTAAGCGATTGGCCAAAATATGATGGCACCTGTGAATTCAGTGCAAGGATGGCTGCGTACTTACAAGAGTACGAAGGTAGAAGTCTGAAAATGCACGAAATTTACGGTGGCGAACAGTTTGGAAGAGAGTATCAGACAAAGAAAGATATTTGTGCCCAAAATAACTTTACCGGGTTGGTAGTTAGTAGAGCGTCAGGTGACAATACAATAGGAGATGTAATCAAGAGTACCAAAGAATATCTGAAGGGATTAGATGACACTGTGGGGTATATCTGTACCATTCGATACCCCACGATAGATTCTGAGTTAGTAATTGATTCATTCGGAGATCCTGAGTTCGATTGTGGTAGAATTGATAATGTGATAGGAAAGGGACCAGTTACTGTAAGTCAAGTAACAAGCAAGAGAAAACAAGACGAGTCAGGGTACTCTAAAGTATGCAATATGGGTCCATTACAATGCACGAAGAGGGATAATAAAGATGATATCCACCTACATGTAATATTATGGGCTAGGAGGAGTATGGCCGATATTCTGAATACTTACAGATACAGAAACTTTCGTAAGAACTTGAACATAAATGTAGAAGCTTAGACAATGGCAAGTGGTAGCCAAGCTATTCAGTATGTGTTGTGCCCCCCAAGATGGGTAACAGTAAACCTAGATGTTGTTTACAAAAGGGACACAATGAAAACAAGCGGAGACATTCAATATATGGTTAATGACCTTGATGGTATTCTAGAGGCATGGGTAAGAGCAAGCTCAATCATTTCCTTTATGGAAATAATGGTTAATAAGCAAGAAGAGCGTGACAAAGGGTGTAGAATGAGTATTAATTTAACCCAAGATGGAGTACGACACAGGGAGAAAAGAAACAGTCTCCGAACACAGATTTAATTTATGTTTTCGTGTTATGTGCAAATATGGGGAAACGTCACTGGATAATGTTCCGGAATTAAATTGTCACATGGCAAGACTTAAGGATCCCGACCAAATTCTGCTTCACCGCGCAACGATAAACCCTCAGATAGCGAAAAGCATCTGGGAAAATGCCGCCAAGCAGTACAAGGGCATAGAATATAAGAAGACACTAAATGAGTACATAGAAACATATGAAAACAGGTATGGCACTCAGGCGAGGTATGATGAATCCTCAATTACTCAAATTATGAGCAAGGAAGATTCAATAACCGCAATGGATTACTTCCTCAAACAACAAGGTGAAGACAAAGAAAAATGGTTGGACGAAATCCACAATGTATTCAATAAAGCAACAACAAACAAAAAGAAGAATTCACTTTGCATCCATGGGCCCAGCAACGCTGGGAAGTCATGGATTATCCGCCCTCTCCAAAGAGCATGTCAAAATCATGCAACAATTGGAGGGGGTGGACAAACCGACGCCAGCGTTTTCCAGTTCATGAGTATGAAGGGAAAACGATGGACATTGTTTAACGAACTCATAATAACCGATCAGATGTGTGAAAAGATGAAAGAGCTCTTGGGAGGAGAAAACGCGGAAATTGCGGTTAAGTTTGCGGGGGCAAGCAGAATTGGTATAGTTCCATGTATATTCACCACAAAACACCACCCATTCAAGCACGTCATGAATAGCATGAATAGAGAAGCACTGTGGAATAGATGTAACCTTCATAAATGGAAAAAATAGAATGGGAAGGACTACCATGGGCTGATAAGTCGGCTGATCTACACCCAGGGTGTTACTCAAAGGTGTTGAAAGGAGTAGCAAAGATAGTAGATAAACACCAAGAGCATGCAGTCGACAACCATATCAACAATATGGTAGATCTAATAGTAAAAACAGTAGGGATCAAAGATTTTGATTATGCAAGTAGAGGTAAGGTGTTAATGGGTGCTTTGATTAAGGACATAATGGACAAGACTAACATGAGTCAACAGAAGTTCAGTGAAAGAAGCCTCAGCCCATTGGGACCACATACTAGAATCAGAGGCGCACGACAAAAGTACCTGTGAAAATGGTACATGTAAACGAATGAGACAAGAAGAAACAAAAATGGAAACATTTGAAGAATGTGCCCAAGAAGTAATAGATGCACAAGAAGTAGAATCAGATGTGGAAACAAAACCACCATCACCTAAGAGAATAAAATACATACTGGAAAAACCAGAAATCGAGTATGAAAGTGAAGACAATGTCAATGATGCAAAGATAGACGGTGTAGAACCATTGATAGTAGATAGGGATAACATTCCCTTTTTTGAACTAAGAAGAGAAGAGAACGACCAACACTGTCCAGGTGTTCCTAACTTAGGAGAGTACGTAGTAGATGACATACTAGATGAAGATGTAAGGTACAAACCTAAAGAGATAGAGTTAGAGATTGATGAAGGGTTTAAAGAGTTTATTGATTCTGCTGACATATTTCAGGATAACCCAGACCCAGAATTTGAGAGATTACTAGCGTCACTAGACAAAAGCGTTCAAGAGGCATTACTAGCAGATATACAACAGGTTAAGGAAGAGAACTCAAGTGAAGCATAAGATGAAAACAAGAAGCCAGCAAAAACTACATAATGGGGAAACCGGACAAATACTTGAATATGACTAGTACACATTAAATGTGCAATATGAATCAAGAGTTTCACCAAGCAAAACAGAAAAAGAATTTTGGGAAGACTTTTTCAAATATAAGTTAAATGCTTACAATAATAGAAAGAATGATTGGTTAATTGATTTTGTAAATAATGATAATTTTAGAGATTTGGTGAGTGTGATGTTACAATTGAAGGCAATGCATATAGATCAAAGTAAAAGTATACAAGAAAACCAAGTACAAATAAGAAATAATAATAAAAAATATGTGTCTATTATATATACAGGGACAAAAATGCCAAAAGGGGGAAAAAGACCAGCAGATGCACCGCCTAATTCTAACATCAACACCAAATTTACTAAAATAGATGACGAAATAAGTTTTTGAGATTTTTTTAATGATAAATTACATGTACCAACTACAAATTTCGTAGGTCCAAGAACAAGTGAAACTAATTTAAATAATAATAACCCCGTAGAGGAAACTGATCGCATCGCCAGAGATCATGATAGGCATTACGCAGAAGGGGGGGGGGATAGAACAGAAGCAGATCAAGAATTTATAGGGGAACAATTTACAAGAGGAGATAACCATGGTCAGGAACATTGGGAATAATTGGAATAGCAGCAGCACAATTGGGAAGACAATTTGGAATAGACTTAAGAGAAGTAGCAACAAAAAGCAAAAAAGAATTTACACACAGTGGACTAATAGCGGGATATGAAAATTATTTTGGTAAAACATCACAACAAAATAACGAAAAAAGTCGAGCAGGATATCTGGTGATGCGAAAAGTTAATGATTATATACATAAAACTAATATAAATAGAGATAAAGCTTTACAAGCTCAAAGAGAAGGTAAAACTGTCAGGAATATTGAAGCTTTACAAAGTGTACCAGTAAATATTCCAATTGAACATTTTAGTGTAAATAATTTAGAAAGTATTGGTAGAGATATACAAGAAGAAAAAAAAGACAATGCTGAAGAGAAAGATAAAGAAATACCAGCACTGAACAAAATGATTCTGACTCAATTGATGACTCCATCTCGTATTCCCCTAATGACTCCTTTTCAGATACCGACAGTGACAACAATTTAAGTTAGTGGCGAAGATAATTCCGAACCTCCAGAAAAAAAAGATAAAGAGGATAGTGACGAAGAAACATTTGAAGACGCATTAGAACATAATAATAATAGTGGGGAACACAACGAAGAAGGAACAATGGAAGTAGATGGGGCAGATGAAACAGATACGGGTAGAGCAGCAAGAAGCGCCGATGGGGGCGCAGGAGGGGGTGGTGGTGGTGCATTAGGAAATTTCAATTTTCCAGACAGTTTCAAAAATAGACTTAAAGTTCATAGTGGACCACAAGTATTTCAGAAAGAATTTAGCCACACAATTGATGAAAATAAAAGCCCACAATTAAGAAAAGTAAATATACCCGGTGCATCAACGACAGCAAAACCATCAGATTTTGCTCAATTTACTTATGAAGGGGGGTGGCATATAATTGGTATAGATCAATTTCAACAATATATGGATCCAAATGTATGGCAAGAAATGACAACATTATACGACTGCTGTGAAATAAAAGGATTAAAAATTAAATTAAAGAATTTAAGACAATATATACATAAACCAGGTAGAGATGTAAATACATTAGAAATAGCAACAAGTACTGATGTAAGAGTTGAATTATTCATAGATAAAAGTGGAGCATTTAAAATAAAACCAATGGAGATATTTAAATTCAAAGTTGAAAACCAACGTTTCTTTTCAGAACCAACCCAACTCATCAGACATTGCGCCAGGGCATTTCTATCGGGCTAAATTTATCGCACAGCGTCTAGTTATTTTCAATCGGTACTGTAGTTAAAATTTTAACAGCAGTGTGTCACCACCAGACTGATCAACACCATGAGGGAGGCGGAGTGGATACAAGCATTACTGAACTGCAGATTTTTTCTTAAATTTGAGCTTAATCAGACATGAATCCATGGACAACTTTCATTTTCAAACAAATAGGAAACATTTCAATTAACTATGTCTTAATTAGGTTGCATAAATGGTAAAACGTTTTACTAAACCATGTCATGACGAACTGCTGAGTGAGGGGAGACTTGGAATTTTAGTTCAACACCAAAAACCTGACCAATAAAACATGCATATAACATGAGTAAAATAATGCTTTACCCATATATAATCCAATCAATTTATGTTAGCGTAAAAAATAAACAATCTTTTTTCATAAGGGTCGTTCACACAGCATCGACAGGGAAAGAACTGCGCAAATCCCCCCTTCATCAAGTACATGTGTATAGAAAATATTGGTTGACCTCTGTGTATCACATTGTACGCCCATGCTCAGTGTATTACATTGTAACACCATGCAGATTTTTTTTTCGTGTTCTTCTTGCACGTGACATTTTGTTGAATGCTCAACGATACGATCGAGTACGCAGTGTCAAAATATAAAGTTTATTGTCATTCAGAAAAGTTTTGTTTGGGAATTATTGGCACATGTCCTACGCGAGTTTAATTACGGACAGTTTTTTTTCCGTAGGTTACTTTATATAAAAACAAAATTGTATATCAATTTGTGAGAGCTGCAAGGATTTGTTAAAATCTTGTTTATACACGGGTTTCACTAGAGGTTTGTGTCTTAATAACCTTCCCCTTTGTACAACTATCTGAAACAAAATTAAAACTTGCATGGACTAGATCGATACTGCCTACAGAAAGGCTTCGATTTCATTTCAGTTTAAACAATATTTCATAACTTAAAGAGGAAGTGATATGGGGCAAAACCCTGAAAGCAGAGCTTGGAGAGGGATGCCTTTGAAGGTTGAAGTTAAGGGAGATGTCTTCTAGATGAAATAGAAAAGCATGTACCTAATTGTGTTCTGTCCTGATGTGACGTAACCAGCCGATTATGGCAAATTGCTCCCTTTCGTTGACGTCTATACTCGCTTGTTCAATTTTTTGTCGGTGCTTTTTGATATGCCCTTTCTTGCCTTGATGAGTTTTTTTTTTTTTTTTTGGGGCCGGACAGTTCTATGGAGTTAGCGTGGCATAAGTGGCTTGACACTGGCACCAATAGCCCTATTTGTTTGTGCCGATGTAATTTCAGTTGACGTTCTCAATCATGAGACTTACCAACCGAATTCTACAAATAAACATGCCCGTCTGCAGAAAGAGTGTGAATCAGGCTGATCCCCATTAAATCGTGGAGTTCTCGCGTAACTTGTTGACGTGATAAAAAAATCACCAACTCGAGAGGCAATATACTTCATTTCACGCAAATGCCAAGATGTTTTAAAGCAAAATTCACACTCCGGTACCTTTAGTTCACAAAACAACGTACATGAGATCTGGAAATAAACAACAACATATAGAGATAAAGGGGGACAACAATAAAGCACAAGAACATGTTTTAGTCAACATCTTTATTGTAACATGCAAATCAATTAAGGAAGGGATTAACTGGAACATCATACCTCATCTGATGCACTTGCCGCGGCCGAGTCTTTATGTTTGATATTTCATGTATACGGTTCCTCTGCTGGTGGCCTGTGTGACTCTACCGCGACTGCTTCCTTCTTCTTTGTCTTTGTGACATCTCTCATCGTTTTAAGTACCGATGGCAAATCTGTAGATGTAATGACATTAATTCAGATTAAATCAACTCTTGTCATCGGAAGTACTTGGTCTCGTATTATTGACCTAGAGGCCTAGCTATTGTATATTTCACTGGAAAAGGGGCGTTGAACAAATTCAAACAAGCTAACAAACAAATAAACAAACAACATACAATTAAACAAACAAACACGCACACACAAACATACAAACAAGCTAAACAAACAACAAAACCAAATACAACATACTTTCCAAACCAGACAAAGCGTCAGTGAGTCTGTCCACCTTTCTCGTTAGCACCATATTGTTGGTGTGCAGCTCTTCGACTTCTTTCTCCAATTCCTTTATTTTTGTGTCTTGTCCAGTTGTCTAAAAGTTAATAAATCATCAATTAATTTTGATAATAACTAAAAGAAAATAACCCACTGACAAATATCTCGCTCTGAAAGAGTGGCAAAATTACCCATACAAAGGGCATATATATTGTTTAAAACATATTTCAACAAAAAAAGACAATCGGCATCTACTACCACGGCTTTATAAATCAATGAGGTTTGTCTTAAAAACAAAACAAATCAGCCCTAGTAAACTACCGACGTACCTTCTCTTTGTTTGTGGTTCTAAAATAGTCGGACACTTTTTTGGGGGCACCGGCTCGTAGCTGTCCTGCAAGAAAAGTTAACCGTAAATTTTAATATCCGAGCATTGTATTTCTTTAATTTACCATCAAGGAAATTCAGTTTTGTCTACTTTATTTTCTGTGAACGACGTCTTCCAACAACTGTAAACAAATAAAAGCAAGAAATAAAACACCAAAAACCACCCCAACACCACCATCTGAAGAAAAAAACCTTGTTGTTTGCAAATATATATACATACTATGTATACCTACCTCCGAGTCTTCTGAGTCCGTCTCAGAAATGTACTTTCTGATTGGCAATTTGGTGCGGCTTCCTTTGCCCAGTGGGGCTTTGTTGACGGTGGGGAGTCTGCCAGTCAGAATGAAAGTATCCCGTTTCTTCGCTAAAAGCGTCTTGTTGCTTGACACAATTCAAACATAAAATTTTCAACACAATTTTAAGTCCACAACAATTGACGGTCATGGGAGCATGAGTTAAGAATGTATGGTAGACTTTAGTTTGAGTAGGACTATGTATAGCTTTCCGGAATTATTAAGTAAGTTTGGACGATCAATGGAGACTCTGGCGACTGACTAGGGCTAAGTTTGACCAGTTCTAGATCACTTTATGAATTCACTATGTTTTGATTGCAATCTCTTTCACGTTTATCAACAAGACCAGAGGTGTTAAGTTTTTTCCAGCGCTTTTCAACAAACATTTTGCTTTTAAAATAACGATCATCATCTCAGACAGAGATATAGTAACTTGCCGTTTATTTTGTTGGAGATTTTTTGTGGAGCCCGGTTCATACTTCTTACGAATGCTTCCTGCAAAAATTTGAAACGCAGTGCGAACCGATGTTGCGTCATCAAAATTTGCTGGGCATCATATGAAGTATAAAATGGTGGGCTTGCTGTTTTTGTTTCTTTATTTTGTTTAAATTCTGCGATGCAAATAAGTATAGTATATATGATAATTAGTTCAATTTTGTTGTTAATACTGACTTAGTTAATTTGTAAACGAAATTCACTATCAACAATTACGGCATAGGCCTACGGCCAATTTGTTTTCTTGTCTCATGAACTCCCCACCACACATACATGGACTGACAAATTAAATTTATGCCTATAAATTATAGATTTAGCCAAGGTTAGTCTCCTCCGTTTGGGAGTCCAACCCGGGCTAGTCCTATTTAGCTCAGCTTACACCTAAAGCACAAAACGTGAGCTGCACATCTTTGCACACGCACGCTTCCCGTTGTTGAAGAGTTTGTTTTTGATCTGCGGCTTCGCCAGTTGCAAATCACCTCTGCCCCAACCCAGTTGTCACAGATGCTGTCTCCAATGTTGTCGTCCAGCCAAGCTGTCTCCGCAATTTCGATACATGGCGGCGATTCCGAAAAGAATTCTAACAGTACAAACTTACACCTGTCCATTATAGCAGCAGCAGGTGAACTGGCCCGAGGGGGTGTGAACGTACGTACGTCACCGCTGAATCCTCGCTGCCAGATTGTTTTGCTGACGGTGGGGAGTCTGCCAGTCAGAATGAAAGTATCCCGTTTCTTCGCTAAAAGCGTCTTGTTGCTTGACACAATTCAAACATAAAATTTTCAACACAATTTTAAGTCCACAACAATTGACGGTCATGGGAGCATGAGTTAAGAATGTATGGTAGACTTTAGTTTGAGTAGGACTATGTATAGCTTTCCGGAATTATTAAGTAAGTTTGGACGATCAATGGAGACTCTGGCGACTGACTAGGGCTAAGTTTGACCAGTTCTAGATCACTTTATGAATTCACTATGTTTTGATTGCAATCTCTTTCACGTTTATCAACAAGACCAGAGGTGTTAAGTTTTTTCCAGCGCTTTTCAACAAAATTTTGCTTTTAAAATAACGATCATCATCTCAGACAGAGATATAGTAACTTGCCGTTTATTTTGTTGGAGATTTTTTGTGGAGCCCGGTTCATACTTCTTACGAATGCTTCCTGCAAAAATTTGAAACGCAGTGCGAACCGATGTTGCGTCATCAAAATTTGCTGGGCATCATATGAAGTATAAAATGGTGGGCTTGCTGTTTTTGTTTCATTATTTTGTTTAAATTCTGCGATGCAAATAAGTATAGTATATATGATAATTAGTTCAATTTTGTTGTTAATACTGACTTAGTTAATTTGTAAACGAAATTCACTATCAACAATTACGGCATAGGCCTACGGCCAATTTGTTTTCTTGTCTCATGAACTCCCCACCACACATACATGGACTGACAAATTAAATTTATGCCTATAAATTATAGATTTAGCCAAGGTTAGTCTCCTCCGTTTGGGAGTCCAACCCGGGCTAGTCCTATTTAGCTCAGCTTACACCTAAAGCACAAAACGTGAGCTGCACATCTTTGCACACGCACGCTTCCCGTTGTTGAAGAGTTTGTTTTTGATCTGCGGCTTCGCCAGTTGCAAATCACCTCTGCCCCAACCCAGTTGTCACAGATGCTGTCTCCAATGTTGTCGTCCAGCCAAGCTGTCTCCGCAATTTCGATACATGGCGGCGATTCCGAAAAGAATTCTAACAGTACAAACTTACACCTGTCCATTATAGCAGCAGCAGGTGAACTGGCCCGAGGGGGTGTGAACGTACGTACGTCACCGCTGAATCCTCGCTGCCAGATTGTTTTGCGCACGCGCGTGGAATTCAGCTAGTTGAAGGGTGCCCTCTTGTGGTAAAATCATTAACAAACAAAGCCTTCAACCATCAGAAAGATTCGCAAGTACCCTTCGTTCCTCGACAAATTAAAGCCAACCAAAGGTATTTTCACATGAATATTCATGACTGATCTCAAGAATGACCTTAACATGTTGCAACGTGTCTTTACCGATACACGATGGGTAATTATACGCTACGAAATGGACGCCCTTGACCGTTGTTTTGGTACAGCTGAGGTTGTGATCGGAGGCATTTTGGGCCAATTTGAGCTGTCAAAATCTACGTACATGTAATGAGTATTTTGCTGATGCAGAATGGACTTCACATGTAAGTATTGTGTTATAAATAATGTATTCAAAACAACATTAAGACAGCAAACCCTTTGGATACACGTTCCTGTTTAATTTTTTGACACGCTACAGCGACCAAATGCGTTTTTCTAAAGCGTGGCTGGCAATGGTACATCATGAACATGTACATGTACATCTTGCGTAACACGTCGAATATGCAATCAACCATTGTCAACAGGACTATGCAATGTATTTTTTACTTTCTCTCAGTCTACCATGGTTTTATATAACCTTGATAATGTAGGGGGAAACATCAGTTTATTGGTTTATTGAAGAAGGAAATACGAGAGAAAGAAAAAAAAAGTAGACCCAACCTAAATTAGTAAAAACTAATCACATTGTATTGTAAACAGCCGAGGCAAAAATACAACTTTTTTTTTAGGCCCAAAGTTCCAAACAACAATTTCAATTACACTCGCCAGACTTGAGACTCACTCCCGGCAGATGATCCATTTGTCATGTTTGAATGAAAAGAGTATCATCAGTATCATGAGTATCATGACTAACACTTTTTTATCAGTGTTAATAATTAATTGGCATTTATAAGTTACATTTTTTGCCCAAGTCTGATACTGATACTCATGTCATGAGTCCATGGGTGGCCATTTGTTTGTCAGCATACCAACTAAAAATCTATCTAAGGATATACAAAACTGTTGGGCTGAAATGAATGTTTTGCTATCAACAATACTCATATTCATAATACAATTTTTGAACATTTTGTCAATTATTATCTATAAATGTGTTCAAGATAACAGTTTGACCTTCACCTAGTATAGATTACGTAGATAGATCGTCATGTAATTTGAATATGAATATTGAAACAAATTAGGATGTGGATGAGAAGGATTTGAAGTTGACATGGTTGACAAAAACATTTTGACTTGGCGATTAATGTACCCTAGAGGTGGAACACGATTCCTTCCGTGGCTTTCTCTTTAGACACATATCTACTACTGAGGGGTTAACATTGATGAGGTGCTCTCGCATCAGGCACTCCAGCTTGTGAAGATCTGGGTCCTTCTTGTTGGTGTTGCGAGTTGCACCAAATCGTCTCTCCAGGATGTTAAAGACGGCGTGCATGGACTCCCCTCCCTGTTCACCAAGCAGACCCATGCCGTGCTGGGTGCGTCGTATGAAGGGTATGGCATGGTCTTCCATCATGTGCATTTTGGGGGGTATTGTTTTCGTAGGAAAGTTGCAGCGGAAGAAACTAAGAAAACTATGGATGTCCTCATCTGAAAAATAAATAAAAAGAACATTAATAAAGACGTGTATAATATGAAATAGCAACCCCAGCTTTAAAAAAACAACAGGCTACAATGTAATTCTTGTTAGCAAAAAACAGTTTGAACAAATTGGGAAGGAATTCCAGTAGCAAAGCCATACGTTCATTCACATAACTTACCAAGCTTTGTAACTTCTGTATCACTGAGGTATCTGCTTGCATTGTAGACATTGTGGCAATGAGAAAATAGCTGGAAGAGCGACGAAAACTTATCCACAATGCTTTTTGCCTCATTCAATTTGGCTGGACAGAGACGAGAGGTTTCATCAGTGATTGTAGATGTTATTTTGTGGATGTTCTCCTAAAAAAGGATAATAACAATGAATAAAAACCTGTATATTGACAAATAACTTGTATACATTTATATCCATTTTCTTTAAAAAAGACCGTCATTACTATCAGACAATACAAACAGCCTATACAATACCTTTAGGCATTTGTGCACATGATTTCCAATAAAAGTGTTGGAGTAATATGCCTGACGCCTGACTTTGATGTCCTGAAGAGTCCCTTCAAGCTTGATGAGTAGTGGGTTTTGATCAGGGGGTAGTTGTTTCACCTGTGTGGCTGCTATTACTTCCTGTAAATGAGCATCAATAAATATGAAGATGGATAAATATAGCTAATAATGAATTTCTCATTTGACATTATTCAAGTAAAATGACCACTGTAATGGATAACAATGTAATACAGAAATGACATGATAAGCCGACTAGAGGGAACACACATTCAAAGGTGAGTAAAAATAAATGAAGGCCTACCTGTCTGGCCAATTCCTCTTTCAATTCCTTGATTTGATCAGCTGTCGCTTCACTCACATCAACAGTATCACTGATCAACATCACTACTGCCAGTTGCTCTTGTAGTTCATCAATTTCCTTTGTTAATTCTTGAACTCTGTTTTTTGCTGAAACAACCTCACATCGCTTGGCCACTTAAAATGGAAAAGGACAGATGGTTTAAGCATGTACAGTCTGCGGGGTATCTGCAAGTGCCTCTACAATACTCTCAATTAATCCATTGCATTCTTCCTCCAAGAGCTTGTAGAGTTTAAACCAGACACCGAGGCTAATGTGTAGTGACGGTGGACACACCTAAATATAAAAACATACGTTTACAAAAAAACTGTTATCTAACAAAAAGAAGTTCATATGGATTACTACTTTGTATTATTGTTTGCTTATAAATTTACATGTTACACATTAAACAAATAACTGCCAAATTCCTTTAAATATTTAACTTACAAAATTGGGTGGTATGTCAAAGAACATCTTGCCTATGACGTTGTTGAAGTTCTTGGCATTCTTAAGTAAACTGCCAGCTTCCGTGAACTCTTTGTAGTCATTGTGGAGCTTCTGAAGTGTTCTAACATCACTTGGGAGTCGACTTGCCTTTGGTAAAGCCATGTCTTTGCTGACGATACAGCACCACAAGCAGGGGTGACGACCTAAAGAAACAATAGTGCAATGCTGTTATTGAACTTACACGCTTGGTTTTTATAATGTTCATCAGGTGCAAAATAACATTATTTTATAAAAAACAACACTTTCTATTTTTGGTTTTTTGTGTTCTTTAAAGCTAATTATTGGAGTCTACATACCACTTGGTCTAGATAAACCATACATCCTGCACAGAAACTCATAATCCCCGAAGAGAAACAGGACAAGCTACTTACCCCTAAGATAACAAAGAAAAAAGGTAAGTGTTGTAAACCTGTAATCAATGATCATCATTTTATTTTTTAATTCTTTTTAATTAAAGTCTTTATCTAAACCTTCATGATGTATTGGATATAGACTCCACTTGATCTTTATATCTGTCGAGTGCAATATGGAGATTTGCAGCAGTATCTGAAGACTCATATACACAGATGACACTTGTGTTGCGACGTGAATTGGGGTTAGCTATGTTAGCAACTTCAAGCATCAGCTTGAAGCTCCCACCACCCTTGTCGCCACCGAGCTTCAACCATATCTCCTTGAGAAAGTGCCGTGGCTTCAGAGGAAAACCATTGGAGGAAAGAAAGGCCTTTCTCAGAGAGCGTGCTATTTGTTACAGGTGCTGTGCTTCTACTTCTCACATGGCAAATGACTGCAACGTTCAAATTCGCTGCACCGAGTGTGACAGCGATCGTCATGTATCCGCCCTTCATAATGGCATGCCACCTTGGAAAAGAACTGATTCTTTGCCTGTGGAAAATCATGGCGGGGAGCAACCCAAAAAAGAGCCATCCGTTGCTTCCACAAGTTGCACAGACGTTTGTGGAGATGGTCTACCTGGAAATTCATGTTCCTAGATATGTCTAGCCAGCGTGTATCCGCAGGGCCAACCTGACATGAAGGTGAAGATGTATTTGATGTTAGATGATCAAAGCAATCGCTCGCTTGCCAGGTCTGCCTTCTTTGACATGTTCAACATTATTGGAGACACCTCTCCCTACAAACTCCGCACTTGTTCTGGCACAACAAGCGCTCATGGAAGGAGAGCTAACGGCTTCATAATACAATCAGCAGATGAAGAAGTCCAGCTGGCCTTGCCACCACTCCTCGAGTGTGACGTTATCCCAAACAATCGATGTGAAATTCCAACTCCTGAGGCTGCAAGTCATCATCCTCACCTAAAGGCCATCGCTCACATGATCCCTCCCCTTGATCAAACAGCGCAGATTCTTCTTCTACTTGGCAGAGATGTAATTCAGGTCCACAAGGTTCGCAGTCAGAGCAAAGGACCCCACACTGCACTTCAAAACGAGTATCCTTGATAACGGCCGTCCAAGCTACTTAACACCCTGTGAGAGCAAATTCCATGTGAAGGAAAATTTAATCAACAAGACTTCCAGACACGAGAAACAACAGCTAGATAGTATCAGTTCTGATGTCTTCCTTGAGTCTCCTGAAGATTACAAGTTGGCCCCGTCAGTTGAGGACGACACTTTCCTCTCCATCATGAATGAAGACTTTGTCAAAGACGACTCCAACAGTTGGGTGGGCCCTCTTCCCTTTCGAACCCCCCGGCGACGCCTACCCAACAACAGACAACAAGTAGTGAACCGTCTTATGTCTCTTCGTCGCACTCTTCTCCAGAAACCCGAGATGAAAGACCACTACATTGAATTCATGGACAAGATTTTCAGCAGTGGTCATGCAGAGTTAGCTTTACCACTCCAGCCAGGCCAAGAGTGCTGGTACCTACCTAGCTTTGGTGTTTATCACCCAAAGAAACGGGCCAAATCAGAATCGTGTTCGACTCAAGCTCTCAACATGACAATGTATCCTTGAACGACGTGCTACTCAGAGGTCCAGATCTCAACAACAGTCTGCTAGGCATTCTCATTCGCTTCAGATGTGAACCAATTGCCATCATGGCCGATATCCAGCAGATGTTCCATAGGTTTCTCGTCAAGAAGGAACACAGAGATTACCTCCGCTTTCTTTGGTTTGACAACAACAACTTTGATGGGGACATCCTGGACTATCGCATGAGGGTCCATGTATTTGGCAACTGTCCGTCACCAGCTGTAGCAATCTATGGACTTAAGAGAACGGCTGCAGAAGGACATGAAGAGTGTGGTGACCAAGCAAGACTATTCGTCGATCGTCATTTCTATGTCGATGACGGGCTTCAGTCATTTCCCAGTGTGGGCAAGGCTGTTGAAGTGTTGGAGAAATCACAAGACATGCTAGCACAGTCCAATCTTCGTCTTCACAAAATCGCGTCTAACAGTTCAGATGTCATGAAAGCCTTTCCCAAAGGAGACCTCGCCAAAGGGCTTCAGAACCTTGACCTTGGACAAGACTCCCTTCAAACACAGCGGATCTTGGGCCTTCAGTGGGACTTAGAAGCAGACACATTCACCTTCCAAGCGACGACCAGTGACAAGCCATTTACAAGACGTGGGATATTGTCTACCATCAACAGCCTATTCGATCCCCTTGGATATGCTGCTCCTGTAAGTATCCAGGGTCTCTCCATCCTCAGAGAGCTTAACCGTGACTCCTGTGACTGGGACACACCTCTTCCTAAAGAAAAGTATGAGGAATGGATGAGATGGAAGAACTCCCTCGAAGATCTCCAGGAACTGAAGATCCCAAGAATGTACACTATTCTCCCACTCTCTCAAGCCCAGAAGCGAGAGTTGTGTGTCTTCTGTGATGCATCGACAAAAGCGATTGCGGCTGTCTCATACCTCAAGATTACAGATGGTGAGGGTCATTGCGAAGTAGGATTCATCTTTGGCAAGGCAAAGCTTGCTCCTAAGCCTGAACCCCCGATCCCTCGTCTGGAACTTGCAGCAGCTGTTTTGGCCGTAGAAATCGCAGAAACAGTCCAAGACGAATTAGTTGTACATCTGCATGAAGTCAAGTTTTTCAGTGATAGCAAAGTTGTGCTTGGGTATATCTACAACAAGACCAGACGTTTCTACGTTTATATCCAAAACAGAGTGCAGCGCATCAAACGCTCCTCTGAAGCAAGTCAGTGGAACTTTGTCCCAAAGGACCATAATCCTGCCGATCATGCTACCAGGGCACTACCGGCATCTGGATTATCTACATCTACCTGGCTAAGTGGACCCGCATTCCTCTGTGATCCCAAACACAGTCCCCCCTCCTTATGTCATGAGACATTCAGCTTGGTTGATCCGGAAAGCGACACAGAAGTGAGACCCCAGGTTACAACCTGTGCCACAGACGTTTCTAAAGCAGGCCTGACCAGTGGACACTTCAAACACTTCTCAAGTTGGAGGTCGCTTCAGAAAGCCTTTTCGAGACTCACCCACCTTGCTCACTCCTTTTCGCAAGTAGATAGAGGTAGCCCTTGTCGAGGATGGCACCAATGTAAGGAGCACTTAAGCCAAGACCATCTGACTCGAGCAAAGATGGCAATTCTTCGTGCTGTCCAGACAACAGCCTATGCAGACGAGCTCAGACGTCTTGAAAGTGGCCAACCCATTCCTCGGTCCAGCCCGCTTCAGACGCTACACCCCTTTGTTGGCAAAGACAGTCTTCTCAGGGTTGGAGGTCGACTTGAGAAAGCCAAGCTGTCTACTGACACACCCGGTGATAATCCCTGGGAAATGCTATATGACTACACTTCTCATCAGACACTACCATGAAGTAGTCCGGCATCAGGGCAGACACTTCACTGAAGGCGCTATAAGAGCAGCCAGTTTCTGGGTCCTTGGCGGTAAGCGATTCATCAGCAGTTTGATCTACCACTGTGTAACCTGTCGAAGACTGCGTGGCAAGCTACAAGAACAGATAATGGCAGACTTGCCTGCTGACCGCCTTAGCACAAGTCCACCCTTCACTTATGTTGGCCTAGACGTATTCGGCCCCTGGACAGTGACCGCCCGAAAAACAAGGAGGACAAGCCAACAGCAAGCGATGGGCTGTGATTTTTACATTATGGCCGCCCGTGCTGTCCTCATCGAAGTGATCGAGTCTATGGACACCTAGCTTCGTGAACGCACTGAGACGCTTCTTCGCCTTGAGAGGACCTGCAAAGCTGTTGAGGTCTGATTGCGGGACTAACTTTGTAGGAGCCTGCAGTGAGCTTGGCATCAACTCCTCAGGACGTCAGAAGGAGCAGATTGAGAATATCCTTGCTGATAACAGATGTGAGTGGCAGTTCAACCCTCCTCACGCCTCGCACATGGGCGGCAGCTGGGAAAGGATGATTGGCATTACACGCCGCATTCTCGATGCCATGCTACTTCAGCTTGGACCAGGCATACTTACTCATGAAGTGCTGACAACTCCAGTCTCTACAGATCCTGAACACCCTTCCATTCTGACACCAGCGACACTCCTTACACAGAAGGTTGGTACACCCTCTGTCTCCCCTTGCGAGTTTGATGATAAGGATCTCTTCAGATGTCAGTGGCAACGTGTACAGAGATTAGCTGACATGTTCTGGAAAAGGTGGAGGCAGGAGTACCTCAACTGTCTTCAGACACGCACTAAGTGGACATCTGAGAAACCGAACCTGCGAGAAGGAGACGTAGTCCTCATGAAAGATTCTCAAGCCAAGAGAAATGGCTGGCCTTTTGGGATGATCACCAAGATCTTTCCAAGTGACGACGGGAAAGTCAGGAAAATCGAAGTCAAAGTCATCCGAAGCGGAGAACCGAAGCTGTTCTTGAGGCCTGTGACTGAAGTTGTTCTCCTTCTCGCCAAAGACTCTAATCAGTAGATAGTGATCACCACAAGTACTCCCACTGTAAACTCTTTTCTATTTCTAGATTTGACATCTTAAAGATGCCAGGCGGGGACTGTCTTGCCCCGAGAACTTAATAGACCTCTCGCCTTTGTAGATAGCGCCCTCAAGTGATCATTATTTTTACTCGCATCTATCATTTTCCAGTTATAAAGCCTTCGTGTAATTCTGCAGTTTTGAGCCCCAATTTCCTTGTTTTTTCCCTTGGATCAAGCACAATCTGTAAGTTTTTCATTCCGTCTTATTATAAATCATTCCTTGTCTAGCTCGCTCGATTTATTAGGGTTTTCAGGCTAGTTTACTTTCCTTAAAACTGTTGTTGCCAAAATCAGCTACATGTGCGCTTTACATGTACTTTTTTACCATGTGTGCATTGCGAAGGCACTCCACGTTCAACGTTTGTCCGGAAACTGGGGAAGTCTCATGTTTAGTATTTCAGCATGGATATAGGGTCTTTTTTGTAACTTTACCCATTCTATGTCAGCTTTTTTATATTTTAAGGCTTCGTTCACGTTATGCTTAATAACTAAATGAATGTTTTATTCTTGTTTATTACAGTTTCACACTGGTTCCAATAAAGAAACAAATGACAGTCTGACAGTGGAATAGTGTTTAGCCTCTGACTAATTTCGTCACGTACTCGACTTAGTGAGGTCAGAAGACACGGCATTATTGAAGAGTTTGGCTTTTTTGATGCATCCTCCTGCAGCAAGGAAGCGCTCGTGGTCACTGTGGAGGGTTCCAAGGGTTCTGACTGTACGCGCTGGGCGAACAGACTTGTCAACTGCCATTTCAGCACTTGTAACATGGCACCAGATGCAGGGATGACGACCTGTGAATTAAAGTACAAGATGTTTATTTGTAGCAGTGGTGAGTATTCTTTTTTTCTGATATATAATTAAGTTCAGAAATCTTTAATACTTGAAAATGTTTGCTCAAGTCAAAGGGAAGTTAAGTGAGTTACCATTCGCTCCAGAAATTCCCATCATTCTAGACAAGAATTCGTAATCTCCGAAAAGGTAGACTATCAGTTTCTTCCCCCTGTGCAATAAAAATTTAAAAAATCATGATAATTCAATAAATAAATACATACTTGGTTTAAAACAAATGTATGTTTTTTAGAAACTTAATGTATGATTATTACCTCCATGTCATCCTTGATATTGAGTCTACTTCCATCTTATACCTATCAAGGGCCATGTGGAGGTTAACTGCTGTGTCCGTAGCTTCGAAAGCACACAAGACAATGGTGTTTCCGTTCGAATTTGGGCATTTTGTGTTGGCAATTTCAAGCATGAACTTGAACGATCCCCCGCCCTTATCTCCGCCACGTTTGAGCCATATCTCATCTGTTGGCTGACCTGGATGCCAGTGCAACTCTCCTGATCTGTTGAAAGGACGACATAAAATGAGAAAGGTATGGTGGACCTGTAGGGCTAATAATTAGTGTAATACAGTATATAAAAACAACAATTTGATGGTTCGGTTTTATTGTCGCGAACAAGACAAGTCAACTTTTTTTAAACAAGTTATTTAGTTTCCTTTTGTTTCACCTTCAATAATGTAATTTCTCTTCCATTTATTAATGTCAGTTTTGTTTCTTTTAAATAAAGTATTGTACCTTTCATATTCATCCAGCAGGTCAAGTATGTACGGTTGGAGATCAGCTATGTACATGCATGCTGCCGGTTTGGTGACAAGACCAGTCTGCTCAGTAGACAGGAAAGGCAGTCTGTCAGCCTCCAGCAGTTCTTGACCAACAGATGCTTTGCAAAGTTTCCTGCTCTCTTGTTCACTCGCCATGACCAAGTTGTACTGAAGAAGCCACCTTTACAAGTAGAAACCAGAATGTGTAATTATTCTTTCATTAATAAACAGTTTAGGGAACAAATGTTAAGACAGAGAAAATTAAATGATTTATTACACAGAGCTTAGTACCATTACAAAATCTTACAATTTAAGCTGTCTGAGTCCAGCCCAAGATAACCCCAAGTCTGCTTTGAGTGCCATCTCATTTAATGCGGGTATTCGTGTTTTCATCTGCAGCTTTTCAAGAAGTTGTTGAAGAGATTTCCTGGAGGCTGTACTGATGAGATGCCCCAGCTGAACATCAGATGGTCCTGCGCTGATTTCGGACATCTGCTCCTTCAAGTATTTTGTACGCCGCTGAATGGTTCTCTTGTTGACGTCTGTGCTGGGCTTGTTGGCAGTGGGGACATGCTGAACACACATGGCCTAATAGTGCACAAAATGAAAAGGTAAGATATGCATTTTTATTTGTAAAACAAAACAGTTCTTCAGAGGCACATCAGAAATTATACATAACTATTTTAATTATATACAGATCAAAAGATCTTGGCTTGGCACAAAATACTCACTGTTCCTTTGGTTGACAATCGCACCATTTTTCTTCCATCCATGCATTTTTTTAGAAGGTGAGATGTCAGCTGCTGCCCTACTTTCCCAAGAGGTGCCACATTACTGCCCAGTATCTGTTTGAAGATTTGTTCATTGGATTGGTACAGTCATGTTCATCTGTGGATTGCAACCAGCTAACCCTCCTACACTGTGTACATTTAACCCTCAGATTTTGGAGTACATCCATGAAGTATTGTTTGTGAGTTTCATGTCTTTCAGGCTGAAGTTCCGTTGGCATATGTGGCAAACTATACAGGATGATGATGTCGAAATAAACAAGTTGTGCAGACATGATAAACAGAAGACGTGATCACAAGGGGTTTCAACAGGTCTAGAGAGTAATCTCTTACAAAGCTTGCAGACAAACAAAGGGTCGTCGGTGATAAAGTTGATGTTAGGATAGTTCGTAGCCGTTGCTGCCAACCTTTCAAGCTTTGCAAGGAAAGCTTCTTTGTTTTTCTCTTCTGTCTTCTCAAGCTCCTCCATTCTAGTGTGCTTGCTTGTTGGTCGACCAGCCTTTGTGTTAGCTTCTGCTCTCTTGCAAATTATGCTTTCTCCACTTTCTGGGTGAATGGGCCAGTAGTTGGGTACTTCTCTCGGGGTTGGCAAAAATAAATTGGAGTAACAAAGATGGCAGAAAAATGGTGGATGGCGTTGAACTTCATCACTGGTGACATCAATGTTAAACTTGACTTTTATCTTAGCTGCATATGTTGAACTTTTCTTAAGAGGCTTCTTCAGATTTTTCTTCTTAAATTCTTGCACTTTGTTGCCACACACTCTACACAAGGTACTTAAATTGTTGAGGTGATCGTCCATTTCTGAGGCTGGGTGACCAGGAAATTGAGATGAAGTTTATATCTGAAAGTATTTAAAGAAAGTTTACATTTTTATAATAATTTATAAAAGCAAACTTGAACTTAAACTAAACTACTAAAAGTCATCACATAAGCTCAAGTGGAAAACAGAAAAATATAGCGCTTCTGCATCCCATATCTTTTGATTGAGACACGCTAGATTTTTCTTTTTCACAAGCACGAGTATTATAACAAATTTATCTTCTAGTCTTGCCTGCAACGCTCAAAGTTTAAAATTTCAAAACAGTACTTTGCGACGGACAGAATGCACCAGCACAAAGTTTAGAAAGTAATTTTGTGCATATACGGAGCATGCCGCATTGACACTAACAATACGCAAAGTGCAATATGAAAAATAGTAGTAGGTTATTCCTTTTAATATAACACCCAAGCAGATCCTTGCCATTTGATTGGAGGATTGTCCGTCACGTGATTGCAAATAAAAGTACCATTGCACGCTGAGTCACTCACCGTGCTTTTTCGTTCCATCCGAAAAGTACCATTGCACGCTGCCAGCGTGCAATGGTACTTTTCGGATGGAAAGCTAGTTGTTTTTTCCCTTTTTCATTAATTTAATTTTTAAACTACTCTAAATTGAGTCCTGCTTTATTTATATTTTGTAGGCCTCAGTGTTACTTATTGGATCTTTAAGATGTTATTTTAAACTTTTCAAGTTAGATTCAGCAAACAATTTGTGTGAAGATTTATGCCTTAAATTAAGTTAACATTTTCAAAATGTTTTATGAAAATGTAAATAGGCCTAGGTTTTGGAATTAAATATTTAGAACTTGTTATTAAAATAAAAAAAATAAATGGGGCCTAACAGTAATATTATCTTGAGAATAAGTAAGTGAACTTGATTTAAGAACCCCCCTATAAATGAATAAAACATTAAATGCATTCCCACAGAAAGGAGAGAAACCTTTATAAATTTAATCAATGCTAATTGGCCGTAAATGATCAAAACTGGTAACCTTGGTGATTTTAGGCACAGGACACACACAAGCATCTTTCCATTTGGTTGGAAAACAACCAGCATTAAGGCAGGAATTAAAAATATGAGTTAATGTCTCTGATATTTTATAGGCAAATTCTTTAGAAGCCGAATCGGACAATCATTTTGTTGAGTGGTTTTAGACGCTTTGAGTTGACATAAATGTTTAAAGACCTGATATCGATAAATTGTGGGCGGCGGGGATTGTGCCTGTAGATATGATGACAATGTCTCTGCACACAATGGCGGAAGACCTGAACAGATCAAAGCAAAATGAGCATTTAATTCATTAGCCACATCAAGATTCGTTTTGTTATCAAATATAAGGGAGGATGACCGCTTCTTTAAACCAACCAAGTTACGAATTTGTTTGTGCCATTTTCCTGGTTCAGATTGTTTTAAATGCGAAATCTTTTAATCATAAAAATTTGGCTGACTTAATCATTCTATGAATTTTGTTACGCAGCTTTTTACAGGTAACTGGACATTGTTTGAAAGCAACGTCACGCTGAATAATTAACCTGCGTAGTTCATTATTTAACCATGGCTTGTTCAAAACATTGTCTATACTTGACGTCGATGGTTTCTTGAAAACTCTCCACCATGGTGTCTGGGTCATTCCTGTCGTATAGCTCTGACCAGTCCGTTTGCGTTATCCACCATCCAAATGTACGAATAGAGGAGTCTCGAAAAGGCCGGTATGAAACTCTGCAGGAGTTTTTAATTGGAACTGTTTTCAGTGTATGATAAAGGACGACAGCATGGTCACTGTTGGCAAAAGGCGCTCTTTGATTTCAGGTTCATGATAGTCATTGTTCAGATCAGTTAATATCTTATCAAGTACTGCATCACCTCTTCTCGGCTCGTTCACCACTTGCTTCAATATAGTTTGTTGTTCGAGCACACAGGTGGATAAGTCGTTGAAATCTCCCATTACCATTACTGATGCATTGTGAGTAGTTATAGTAACAAGATCAATAATTGCAACAATATGGTCACGAGGCGGTGAATACAGAATACAGACATAGATGTCTCGAGTTAGTCGAACCGCACTTGATGATCTCAGGTGCAGCCACATAAACTCCAGGTGGGAAAGAACATGGTTGTTGAAAACCTCTCTGGCGTTGATATTTTGATGAACATACAAGGCAACCCCTCCTCCCTTACGATCACCACGATCCCGAGCAAACAGCTGAAAGAGCGGGAGTTGATGGGCAGAAGCGGGAATGGTTGTGGAAAACCAAGTCTTTGTAACTCCAATAATATGGACACTGTTGCTGTATGATGAAAGTCTGGATTCCAAATCACCCATTTTATTGCCAAGCGAACGGGCGTTAAAAAGCATCACAGTAGGAAGGAAATTTGTTGGCTGTGTCGTTTGGATATTGATCAGCACAGATCTGTCAATTCCACGTGAGTTAACAATAGTGTTTTCTGGTCTGGTGACATTCAAAGTAGGAATTGTAAAGGGTGGATCAGGACCAGGAATTAATAGAGAAGTCCGTCCATGTTTACTCCATTTCACCAAAGCAATACGTGTTTGTTGTGATCGAGAGGCTGGGGTGGCCTGAATATGCATGTGTACATATGTGGGTGGAAACGCAACCACAATCTGCAGATCCGGTAGGTTCAACACACTATCAGTCTTTCCACAAAAAGTAAAAGCTGGGTTTATTTGTAAACTCACATACATTCCAGACTGGAGTAGATGCAGAACGAAGAAAAGTTTAACATAGGCTCTACAAGTCCCGGCCGCCATTTTATACACCCAGATGTGCACAAAAGTGATGAGGAGAATTGCAGGAGAAAATTGCAGATTATCATCGTTGTGGATGACAAAATGCTGACAAACTCACTCATTCAATTTCACAAAGCAAATACGAATCACAAAAATTTAATATTAAAACGTGATGGTAAACGAGACAACGGATAAAAGTGGATTTAAAACTTAAAAACACCAGCACTAAAAATAAACAAGTGGCAGCTTCAAAACAGCGCCCTCTACGTTCCAAGATTAACCAAGTGAGTTGTAGTCGCCACTCGACAAGCAATCAAAATTCGCAATTTCTCATGAGTTGTTCCAAAAGATATGGTTACGACTACATTCCAAAAGATATTATATGGTTACCTTCCAAGCTACGCAGCTCGGCTACGTTTACGTTCCAAGATACGCTTAGGTCTACGTTAGAACACTACGTTAGAACACTAGAATATCAAAAGGTACGTTTTCAAGCCCGAGTCAAGCTACGCTTACGTTCCAAGATGCGCAGCTACGTTTACATTCCAAGATGCTACACTTATGTTCCTAGATCTGCTAACGTTCCTTCAAGTTACACTATAATATAAAAAGGTACGCTTTCAATCCCATGTCAAAATACGGTTACGCTCTAAGCCCAGCTAACACACGACCTTACTGCAACGTTGCCTGCAGGTTGCGGTTTCGTCATGTTACCTAGTAACGTTCACACAATGTTGCAACAACGTTAAATGGTGGCGTTGTGTCGCAACATTGCTAGAAAGTTCTGTCGCAATGTTGCTGGAAGGTTGCGCTTTCGTCATGTTACATGCTGACGTATATACAACGTTGCAACAACGTTTTAGTTGTACATTGCTTTGGAACATTGCTTCCACGTTTTGTCGCAACGTTGCATGAAGGTTGCAGTTTCGTCATGTTACATTATAACTTATACCAAACGTTGCAACAACGTTACAATTGTCTGTTCCCTAAACATCTCCCGCACGTTTCTTCGAAACGTTGCCTGAAGGTTGTGGTTTCGTCATGTTACTAGAAACGTTCATACATTGTTGTGAAAACGTTAAATGGTGACGTTGTGTCGAAACATTGCCAGAAGGTTTGGCCGCAATGTTGCTAGAAGGTTGCACTTTCGTCATGTTACATGCTGACGTATATACAACGTTGCAACAGCGTTTTATTCGGACATTGCTTTGGAACGTTGCTTCCACGTTTTGTCGCAACGTTGCATGAAGGTTGCAGTTTCGTCATGTTACATTCTCACCTATACCAAACGTTGCAACAATGTTACAATATTGTCTGTTCCCTAAACATCGCCCGCACGTTTCTTAGAAACGTTGCCTGAAGGTTGTGGTTTCATCATGTTTAATACTAGAAACGTTCATACATTGTTGTGACAACGTTAAATGGTGACGTTGTGTCAAAACATTGCCAGAAGGTTTGGCCGCAATGTTGCTAGAAGGTTGCGCTTTTGTCATGTTACATGCTGACGTATATACAACGTTGCAACAGCGTTTTATTCGGACATTGCTTGGAACGTTGCTTCCATGTTTAACGTTGCATGAAGGTTGCAGTTTCGTCATGTTACATTCTCACTTTTACCAAACGTTGCAGCAATGTCACAATTGTCTGTTCCCTAAACATCGCCTGGACGTTTCTTAGAAACGTTGCCTGAAGGTTGTGGTTTCGTCATGTTACTAGAAACGTTCATACAATGTTGTGACAACGTTAAATGGTGACGTTGTGTCGAAACATTGCCAGAAGGTTTGGCCGCAATGTTGCTAGAAGGTTGCGCTTTCGTCATGTTACATGCTGACGTATATACAACGTTGCAACATCGTTTTATTCGGACATTGCTTTGGAACGTTGCTTCCACGTTTTGTCGCGTTTTGTCTGTTCCCTAAACATCGCCGCACGTTTCTCATAGAAACATTGCCTGAAGGTTGCGCTTACGTAAATACAACATTGCAACAATGTATCAATATTGGACATTGTTTACGAACGTTGCTTCCACGATTTGTCGCAACATTGCAACGTTGCAACAATGCTACAATTTTCTGTTCCAATAACATCACCCAGACGTTGTTTTAGAAACGTTGCGTGAAGGTTGCATTGTCGTCACGTTACTGAGTAACCTATATAAAATGTTGCAACAACGTTTAATGGTGACGTTGTATCGCAACATTGCGAGAAGGTTTTGCCTCAAGGTTGCCTAAAGGTTGCACTTTCATCATGTTACATACTGACGTATATACAACGTTGCAACAACGTATCAGTTGGACGTTGTTTTGGAACGTTGCTGCCACGGTTTTGTCGCAACATTGCCTGAAGTTGCAGTTTCAATTTCATGTTAGATTGTAACTTATACACGTTGCAACAATGATACAATATTTTGTTCCCTGTTTATAACATCGTCCAGACGTTTTTCTAATAGAAACGTTGCCTGAGGTTGATGTTTCGTCAAGCCAAAAGTTATACATACTTACTGAGTTTTGAGAGCACAGTGACAAGATGCTAAAATTCAACATTTTGGCGGGTAATTTTGTTCTTGTTTTTTGGATTGAAAAATGCTTTTAACCCTAAGTTAAGGTAGCTGATGGGACATCTCAAACTAAATTTTGTGCAAATCCCATGTTGCATTAAAATTTTACAAGCAAAAAGCTATACATACTCACTGGGTTTTGAGAGCACAGTGACAAGATGCTAAAATTCAACAAATTTACTGCAGTAAAAACTGCATTCAAACCCAAGTCAAACTATAGTGAATCTGCAGTATTTAAGAAGTAATACTGTAGTATTTCTACTCCTAGTTTACTGTAAATTCACTTAGTAATTTTACTGCAATAAAAACTACAGTAATACTGCAGTATCCTTGTAGTAAAACAATGGGTTTTTTTTTGATAATACTACAAATTTACTGCAGTAAAAACTGCATCCATACCCAAGTCAAACTATAGTGAGTCTGCAGTATTTTAGAAGTAATACTATAGTGTCTCTACTCTTAGTTTACTTTAGATTCACTTTAACTTTACTGCAATAAAAACTGCAGTAATACTGCAGTATCCTTGTAGTAAAACAATGGTAGTTTGTTTGATAATACTTTAAATTTACTGCAGTAAAAACTGCATCAAACCCCAAGTCAAACTATAGTGAATCTGCAGTGTTTTAGAAGTAATACTAAAGCATTTCTACTCTTATTTTACTGTAGATTCACTTTAACTTTACTGCAATAGAAATTGCAGTAATACCGCAGTATCCTTGTAGTAAACAATAGTAGTTTGTTTGATAATACTTTAAATTTACTGCAGTAAAAACTGCATCAAAACCCTAGTCAAACTATAGTGAATCTGCAGTATTATAGAAGTAATACTGTAGTATTTCTAACCATGGTTTACTGTAGATTCACTTTAGCTTTACTGCAATGATAACAGCAGCAATTCTGCAGTATCCTTGTAGTAAAACAATTGTTTTTTTTGCATGAAACTATAAGCTATGGTAATACGAATGTATCATTGTCGCACTTAGAATGTTTTCAGAAGATGGATGCTGTCAGTACATATTATAGTCATGTAGAAAAGTTTATTTAAAAATTGGCGTCCCCACTTTTCTATAGAATTTTTAAGGTTATTGTCTATAGAAATCAGTTTCCTTCGCCGCCTGTAGAATTCTAGTTTTCTATGGATCTAAATTCTAGTATAAAAACTTTTATTTTCAAAAGAGTCTCATTTCAGGTTGTCTAATATTCTATAGAACTTAGACTTAGTTTCTTTTATAAATATATCCATAAACAAACAACAAAACTGTTCAAAAGTAGAATCCCAACTTCTCCATTTTATACAATTCTAAAAAAATAATAAGCTTTCTATTATGGGTCTGTTTCAGGTTGTCTATATTCTATGGAACAAAGTTTCTATTGTGAACATTTAAAAAAATTAAAACTTTTCAAAAGTAGAATCCCACATTTAATACTTCCCATCCACAACCCCTCCCCCCCCCCCCCCTGAGCTAGTTCCCAATTCTTTGGTAGCTTCGAAAAATAATGACTGGACATTTTTCCATCAATAGAGGGCGCTATATGATAGTTGTGTGTAAAACGGTCGGCACCCAGACTTCGCGCATGTAAACTGAACAGCTATGTTATGCACAACATGTGGAGCTCCGTTTATCTATCACTCGGAGCCAGTTTCAAACCGTTTCTAACGGCCGGCGGACCAACGGATTCTAATTTCTGTGATGATGATGTTCATTGTTGTATGTTTTGGCGTATGATTATTGTACATTTTGGAGGTATTTCCAGTGAATAAAGGCTGACCGTGTGGGGCTGATTAGATGTGAATTTTACAGTGAAAATTAAGAGCAAGAGAGAGTCGACGTCCGTCAGGTACCGTCGCCGTGATGATGTGGGTGATTATTTTTGTTTGGTAAGTAACGTACGTACGTGTTTGAAACTTAAAGATTTTCTTTTAGAATGTTCTTCAATCCACTTCCTTGTAAATTGTAAATAAATAGCTTATTTTTTACTGAAACTTCCGCTGGGGAACTTTGCAAGGAAGTCAGGAGAACTGTTTTTTTCTAGCCTAATGGTTGTATAGATATAATTTTTTTGTAAATAGTCTACTTTACTTGCTTTGGTTTGGTTGGACTTGGAATGGAAATCTATGATGAGGGAAAGGTTAACCTCCATGGTTAAAGATTCATACATACTTGATACTCTGTCTGGGTCTACCCCGTACATTATAATTCAGAAAGCACTGCAGTGAGGTTAACTAACTTTTATTTAATTTTGTTTAAAAAAAAACTCTATGGTATGTTTAAATTTTGTTTGTGTTTATAAATTTTATCCTTAGTTATTTTTGTTGGCCCTGCTTTACTTGTTTTCTTGGGTAGAAAAAGAAAACGACAATGGGTTTGACTTGCCTTGGGTCCGACATTTAAACCCAAATTATATATAACAAAAAATTCAACATTAATTGTCATGTTCATATTAATCATGACAGTATGAAGTACTTAGAGGAGAGGAGAGTAATAATGGGTATTCAAAACCTTTTTGCCTCATCTTGACTTTACGGACTGGAGAGCTGTGCAAATTTAAACCATTGAAATTTTCTACAAATGTTTCATTATTTCTGACACATATTTTCCAATTTTTTTCTTTTACAGATCTTGTGCTTCTCTGATAAAGACAACTCAATCAACATCACCATCAACAGAAGGCTGGCAATGAAGCATGGCGCGGTGTTAGGGCTACGTCTTGCTCAAGATAATTATTTCAAAAAGAGATTAATCCTGTCCTGTGGTATTGCAAAAAAAAGGTGCTGCATGTATTTATTTACACTGCTTTCTCTCTCATTATATTTTGTACTAATTATAATCGTACAACCGTCAACTGCACAAATTTGTAAAGACTGCATTGAAACTGCAATAAAACTATAGTAATTATGTGGTAGCAACGGGTTATTTTGAGGTAAAATAATGCTGAAACTACAGTAACAGTGTAGTTTTACTGCAGTAAAGACTGCATTGAACATTTCGAACATTTTGGGAGGTTGCAGGAACGTTAATTTTGCACATATTGGGACGATGCTGGAACGTTTATTTATAACATTGAGACGTTGTAGCAACGTAAGTTAACAACATAATTGGGAGGTTGTCAGAAGGTTAATTTTGGATGTGGTATGGACGTTGGCTTACAACGTTAGAGACAACGTTGTCACAACATCAAGAAGAGTCCACACAAATTCGTTACCACAACGTTACACATCAACGTTGCAACAACAGAAAATGTACAGATGCAACAACGTTCTCGCAACGTTTTTTTAAGACGTTGCTGGAACGTTAACTTACAACATTGAGACGTTGTAGGAACGTTAGTTAACAACATATTGTGACGTTGTCAGAAAGTTAATTTTGGATGTGGTGTGGACGTTGGCTCACAACGTTACAGACAACGGAGAGTCCACACAAATTCGTTGCCACAACATTACACATCAACGTTGCCACAACAAAAAAGTAACGTCGTAACAACGTTCTCGCAACGTTTTTTGGTTAGCTGGGAGATACGCAGCTACGTTTATTTTCCAAGATATGGTTACGCTCCAAAAGATATTTTGTGGTTCCAAGCTACGCAGCTACTCAGCTACGCTCTCCAAGATACGTTTAGGTTACGCTAATATCAAAAGGTACGCTTTCAATCCCGAGTCAAGCTATGCTTACGTTCCAAGATCTGCAGCTATGCTTACGTTTCAAAATACGTTCTCACAAGGACGCTTTTGAATCCCTCAAGATTTCCTTCCCCCAAGATTAAACAACTTTCACTGTGAATAACACTACAGGACCCACCAGTTATCTGTTTGGCAGAAAATACTGTATACAATTTCTTTACTATCCAAAAATTTAGTTGGGCACTAGCCACAAGTCTACAACATTTCAAATTTAATTAAAAATTGGCTGGTAACCAGTTTTTACTAAGCAGTACTACTTTGTGCTAACTAAGCAAATTGTTGTGCCAATACAGGCTTCATGAAATTGGGTCCTGGCACGACGGGAGCATAACGCCACGATCGCTTTTCAAACTGGGTCCTCAAACTGCACCATGGCAATGCAGAAGTCTGGATCTGGATATTAATAGAAAGGTTTGTGGTGTTACCGCACACCTTTCTGTATCGTATTTCCACCATGCAAAGTTTCAAATCCTACTGATCTGGATATTATTATACTCCGATTACACGTACATGCAGAGTATAGCAAAAGTCATGCAACGCACTCTGCATGCATTGTACACTGCTTGCACAACACTGAATATTATTCATGAGCCACCGCAACGCAGCCTCTGATTGGCTCCACCGGAAAGTCGGGGGAGATTTGCTGAAAAACAATAAAAAAAGTTAAGACCCGTCGTTGCAAACAACCAAGACCATGGTGAGATCTAAATAAGAGAAACAGAGCGCCCGCTAGCGTTCGTTCATTACAAGCGTATACAGTTTTTGCCGTGCATAATCGGAACGTTGGTTGTGTGTGACCGCGCAACACCAATGGTCTTGGAACCAAGACTAACAAATTGCATGAGAAACAGAAAGAGCTGGTGAGAGATTTTCTGTCCTGCTTCATGAAGCCTGAAGTACTTGCTGATACACCATTCACCAAGCTAAAAGTCGACCAACAGAGTAACCATCTCCCTCTGTAGGTAGTTTTTCTGGGGAAAGCCACAGAAACCATCTTGAAGACAACAACTACAGAGGACAGCAAGCTGTTTCGGACAAAAGCAATGGAGGCCTATGAAGACTGTGCAACTGTCATCCTATCTAAGATGCCTCTGAAGATCCCTGAGGTTGTTGTCATCCATTGATCCAGAAACCAGATGAGTCACACGTGCTATGTCATACATGCAGGAACTGCCAGGGGCTTTGAAGAATGTGCTAAATACTGAAGAGGAAGAACACTGAAAAAGAGTTCAGGAAGTACCATTTAGATAAATCATTTCCCCAACGGTTAGACCACTGGTGGGCAAAGGTTTTTTGCAACTGGCCAGTACCAAATGGTTTGCAAGGTGGTCTTGGCTGCCTTGAGCATCTTCAGTGGTCATCATGTTGAGAGCTCCTTCAGTGTAATGAGTAATATGCAGTCTAAGTCATCAAGGCTTCAAGTAGAAACATGCAGTGCTCTGCAAACCATAAAGTACAGTATACTTTCAGGTCAACAACCATCCCTCTCACTCTTCATGAAGGAGGATTTTCTTCATGAGCCATTGTACAAATTACTTGTGTCCAATATGCGGAAAGCCAGAGCTGAATGTCCAGCATGTCGCTCAACAAAAGTCGACTGCCAAGCATCCTCTTCAACTTGCCAAGCCCACAACAACCAACGATGAGCACAAGAAGTGGCAGTCAAGGCTGCCAAGAAAGCCAGACTCATCCATGTTGAAAAATTGAAGAAAACCAAGAGAATTAATGTGCATACATAGGCAAGGTTTTTTCCAAACAATCGCCTATCAGTAGCAAGTCTATGCGGTACGCGTCATCAGCGCCCGGCACAAGACACGCGCCGACGCGCCTTTTGGTCGGAAAGTGTGTGACGAACATATTTATTTATAAAAAACTTCTACTTTCATCGTTTTGGAGAAAGTTCAGAAAGAGGAGGAGAAACACCTAACGGCAGAAAAGGTATCTAGCTATTGATTTTACATTGTTTCATAGACTTTGGTGATTTCTTTACCCTGAAAACACACATTTTCTGTCGTCATCTCTTCATTCGCCCATTGCTTTACACTTGTTTTCGCTTGGGTTTTTCACAGATTTTGCCCATGGCTTGGGTATAGTCGGGTGCTGTTCAAATTAAACTATCTAGACGTTGATTTCCATAGGTGTTATCCGTCCATTGATCTCCATATACTCAGTATTATAATGGAGATCAATGTGTCCGTCGGTCTTTATGTCTGGTTTTGTCATACTTCTCCGAGGATAACTAGCGCCCCCTGTTGTTATGAAGATGACTATAAATCATGTGCTTGCATTTCGCATTCGTGACGCATGCGCGTGTGGGAGAGGTGAGAGTCAATTTGACAAGTATTAGTAGTTATTGCAGTTTGTTGGCAAGGTGAGTTCCAATTGTGGAGTTTTGTAATTTTGTTGATGTTAGCGAGTTACTGTGGTTGAAATTTTTGTTAATCATTGTTTCTTGAATATAAGTCTGTAAATATTCATAGCTCGGGTTTGGGGTACAATTTCCTAAGAAATCAGAGCTTGTAGCTCAAAATTTATACCGGACCAGAATTTCTTTTACACAAGATGTAAACCGTTGTACTTGAACAAGCAATAAAAAGATGTGATTTACTGCTATATTTCTTTTTACTTGGCTTTACTTGTGTCACTGCCACTTGTCGGTTGTGTTTTTAGTAAGAAATAAAGCTATTGTTGGTCTTTTTATGTCTTCTCTACTCATAGTTACAATGAAACCAGAAATCGGTAGATTGTTTATTAATGATTGTTAGTTGACACTTCAGTATCCATGGTTCATTGTTTAGAACTAAGACGGATTTACGGAGGAAGAAATGTACTTTCTTAGCAAAGGGTATCACAAAAATTGCCATCAGCAGTTACTGAACTTGTGCCAGCAGTTTCTTTGTGCTCAATCATTCAGTGCTTAGCTAGGCAGTGCTTAGCTAGGCAGAGCTCATGTGCATGCATATAATGAAAACATAGTGTTTGTGATCGTGCGTCCGAGATTTTTTAGAAATTTCACCAAACAAGGCGGCACATTTTTGATGTGATGTACTAAGCACATTTGTATATTACCATTTTAGAGACTGTCAGGGGAAAAGGTTGGGGGAAATACTAGGAATCTTGAGTGTACATTGTTTGAGGGGAGTGGGATTAGGGCCTAGAAACGGAGGTTGTCCATCATTGGAATTATTTATGGGGCTTAGGGTATGTAGAGTTTATGCTGACAAAGACAAGTGTAGTGTAACATCAAAAAAAGTATCTTTTTTTTATATTGAATGGTTAATGTTATTGGTTGGTAATCTGGCTGGTCCCCCAAAAACTCTATTTGCTTGCTTTTAGCTGTGAATATTGCCCAACAGTTTTTGGATATGCAATACTAATCAGGATTTCAGTCACAAATTTGTTTCTTATACAAGATGAAATACATGTAAATAAATATAATGGAAGTAAGTAGTATATATCTATGCAGGTATTTTGGATGGTAATCTTCCAGTAGTAATCTTGTTTTTATACAAGGCTCAATTATTTTTGTTTGGCTTAAACAAGTGCATGAAACAGGGCCCATCTTGAAGTGTTCATTTGGATCATGTAATTGTTGTGAGGTGATGAATAATATAAATGTAGAATTCCGATAGCTGAGAAAAAGGCCCTATTATGTAGTAATTTAAGAGCTGATCATTTTGTTTAAAAAATTATTGGTTTTCGTCTGTTAATTCACAGATGGCCTCACTGAATCTGAAGATTTTAAACTCGGCTTATAGTCATCACACAAACTCTATGTCAATAACTAGTGCAGTTTATATAATTTGTTACGTTTTATATTTATTTATTCCTGTATTTACAGGTGTTGCCAGAACAGATCAAGGAATTTCAAGTAGAGGTAATAACTTGAAGGCACTAATGAAGATTCCATAATATTGGTGTGCCAATATGATGATACAATCTCCACACTTAATATGCCAAAAGATCTTGCCCAAGAGTTATGGCACTCAACAACTTAATCAGAGATAATAACTGCACTTGAACAACAACAAGAGTATGCATTTGTTGTACAGTCTGGAAACATAATTCGCCTGAATGGCAGTGAGCAACCTTGATAGCAGCCAAGAGAACAGCCCAGAGAACAGCCCCGTACCCCAAAACCAAGGCCTTCCACTTCCACTTCTAAGGCTTCAACCAAAAAGTCCTCCAAACCCTAAACTTAAAGTTATCATACCATTTCCTGGTTTTCCCTTTAACTTAGTTTCTACTTGTGTGTTAAGCAAAACAGTTTCCTTACAAAATATTGTACAACCAAAGTTTGCAAGTGGCAAACAGCATACTTTCATTTACACTTCTTTGTTTTCAAATCACAACAAATTCCATGTGGTTTGAGAGTATCTCTACAGCTTTTCAATAAAGCTATACTATCACTTTGTTCAATTCATAAACTAATAAAAACACTATGTGTGATTGTCTTTTTTATTGACATGCCAATTTGATGACATTATCTGTACACAGCAAACGCCGAATGCACTTCCGTTTAGAAACATAATTCCCCATATACTTGTAGAAAAGTCTAGCAGAAATAATCACTGCACTTGAACACCAACAAGTGTATACATTTTTCCCCCCAGTCTCAACAAACCCAAACTAACAACCAATGAACAAGTTCAACTCCAACCCCAAAATTCAGGGCCTCCTACGCCACCTCCTTTTCTACAGCTGAAAGATTTCCTCAATCTTAGTCTTACAGTTACTTGTCCTTTCCTAATTCTGAATTAACTCAATTTTATCTTCTTTTTTCAATACAACTTTCATATACATACAGCAAATAAGGGGACACTAGTGGATCAACTAGTGCCTCTAAAAGCCCGCGATTTGCACTGACAAACTTCAACCCAATACCCTCAAACTTTGCTGGCTTCATCCTTGTCCTCCACTTAAACAGCTGAACAGTTTCAAGACAACTCGATCAATCAAACTCTTCTCTCTGTGTTGATCTTGAAGCTGATTCAACTGTGACTGTTCAAAAAATAATCATACAAATGCAGTGTACAATTAGTTAGGTAACATCCATCTATTACAAAAACAGTATCACAACCATAATGTGTGCAAAACACAAACCATACTCATCATGAAGTTCATTTATAACAAAACCTTATTCAGAGAAATCAAACTGTTCAAACCAAACAAACAACAAAGCTCATGAGCTTACATTATCTTACATATACACTGACCATTTTTTACTCATTTTCACAGAGCTGTTTGATGGTAAGCAAACTTTCTGGCTAACCATGGCAGAACATATAATAAGGCAACTGTGCACATTAACAACCTATTTTGTTTGTCAAATTTTGTCAATACCATGAAATAATGAGTAATATGCAGTCTAAGTCATCAAGGCTTCAAGTAGAAACATTCAGTGCTCTGCAAACCATAAAGTACAGTATACTTGCAGGTCACCAACCATCCCTCTCACTCTTCATGAAGGAGGATTTTCTTTCAAAGCAATACATCAAACAAAATTCCTGTGTTGAGTATTTGAAGGGAACTCTTTTTCGAAGTTGTCCGAAATGTTCCGAACGTGTTGTCGTTGACATTCGGACAGTATCGTTGATGTTATGTATGGAATCATAATGTCAGTACTGTTGGCCGTAGATCCAACAGTTTTATAGCAGCTTTTGTTATTTAAAGCAAATGCAGGCGTTGTGCCTTAATAAAGCGTTTGCAAAGCGATGCGACAAATGCAAAATATATGAACCTTGGAAATCGCTCCAATCTGATAAGTTTTTGTCCCTTTTCTTCCAAAATATTTGTTGTTGTGACGCGACAAATAAAGAAGTGTAAAGGTCATAACACACGACTGCTGAGGGTGCTAGCGCTCAAAGCATAGGCGTGTGTAAAAGCATAGGCGTATGTAAAAGCATAGGCGTATGTAAAAGCATAGGCGTATGTAAAAGCATAGGCATAACAGCGCGTGCAGTGATTGGTCGGTAAAGGTCACCGAGCACTCTAGTGCGCCGTTCTGCGAGTGCGCGAGGCTGTACCAAATGTATATAAGGTGCGTGTTTTCATGGACTCAGGCCTGCTCGGTATTAGGATAAGGTGCCTACGATAATTAGTTGGTATAGCTGCCTTGTATAACCGGGCGTTTGGGAACGTAATAGGCTGTGTGGAGATAACAGGATTCTTCTAGGATCCTTGCGGTACGGTGCGATCGGTAATAGAGATCTCTGCCGGATCCCTGCGACGCAAGTTGCGCGGGGCGGTGACTCTATAATCTCCATTGGCTGAACAATTCCCTGGTACCCTGGTGTGCCAGGCTGGCGTGCTACCTGGTCCATTGCTGTCATAAAGCTAGTGCATAGAGTGAAAAGGGGCGTGAGGCTATTACCCGTGGTGCGTGCGATCGAAAACAGGCGTGTTGCTGGAACCCATCGGTGCCAAACTGTGGGGTTATAGTCCTGACCTGCGTCATTCAAACCTGAAGCGCATGTTCCAAGCAAAGTTTGAGTCATAGACCTCCTGTGGTGTTGTATTAAGGGCACCACCTACGGTGGCTGATTAATTGAGTTGCCAATAAAACCTCTTTGTTGCCTTGTGTGCTACTTGAAAACCTTGTGAGATTTGTGTTTGTTCTTGCTGTCATCTTCCAATTCTACGTCTCACTAAGCTCAAGGGTCAGGGGTCATCACAGCCCTCCGATCCACGTTAAATCTATTGCCACTGGGATGGTATATTTCTATCCCAACAAATTCGTTTCTAGCCGCTCAGAGCGTTTCCGGCCAGGCCGTCCGGGGTCACCATTCTCCGAGGGTAGTGGCTCGGCGACTTCCTGTTCGAGGGGGGTGGCGCGTCACAAATTGGTGTCAGAAGTGGGATTGTGGTTCTGGATATCATTAACGTGGTATTGGAAATGCAGGTGTGGTTATTCATTGTGCTTATGGCATTTTTCTCTGCCTTCATCGTCTACTTGACATTCAGATTAATAATAATAATAATAATAATAATAATAATAAGACTTGTAATGCGCACATATCCACCCTGCTGGGTGTTCAAGGCGCAGTAAAACCAAAAACAAACCAAAAACAAAACACAACACAAAGAAAAACAGACACAACAAAATTAGTCATTGAAAACCTGTGACATAAGATAAGTTTTGAGAAGAGACTTGAATTTTGCAGTACAAAGACAAGATCGAAGATTAAGTGGTAGAGAGTTCCAGATGCGTGGCGCGGCTGAAGAAAAAGACCTGTCACCCCATGAGTGTCGAGACGTGGGTTCAATGAGGAGAAGCATAGAACTTGATCGAAGATTCCTTGATGGAGTGTAAACTTGAAGCAGTTCAGAAATATAGTGGGGAGCCTTGCCATTAAGAGCTTTGTGGACAATGAGCATCAGCTTGAAGATGATTCGTTGAGAGATAGGGAGCCAGTGTAGTTGTTTCAGAATGGGGGTGATAGAACAGGATTTTCTAGACAGTGTCACAATGCGGGCAGCAGTATTTTGGAGACGTTGAAGTCTGGAAATCTGGTTGTTAGGGAGACTGTAGAGAAGAGCATTGCCGTTGTCAAGACGAGCAGTAACAAATGCGTGAATGACCTTTTCAGTGGCACTTTTGTCCAAGTACTTGCGAATCTTACCTATATTCCTGATGTGATATGATGATAAACGAACAATGTTGTTGATGTGTGGCTGCAGTGTCATTGATGAATCAAAAATAACCCCTAAGTTCCGAGTTTCAGCGAGGGAGCTATCCGAGCATCACCGATGGAGATGTATGGCACTGAAAGCTTAGTTAACTGTTGACGTGACCCAAATAGAAGGAACTCTGTCTTATCATCATTTAACTTCAGGAAGTTTCGTTGTGTCCAACATCGAATCTCTTGGATGCATTTCTCAAGTCTTTCAATAGATGCATTGGCGTTTTCTTGAGAAGATTTAAACGTGATGTATAGCTGAGTGTCGTCTGCGTACACATGGTAATTCAGATTAAATTTCAGGATGATGTCACGAATCGGCAAAGTGTATAGCGTAAACCACTGCGGGCCGAGTACCGACCCCTGTGGCACAGAGTAGTTCAAAACAACAGGGTCGGATATCGCGGTGCCAATACATACATGCTGAGTTCTATTGTAGAGATACGAATTGCACCATGCTAGGGCTGTGTCCTCTATGCCAAGGTGATTCTGGAGCCGAGAGAGAAGGATGTTGTGATCGACAGTGTCAAAAGCAGCATTCAAGTCTAGCAGGACTAGTGCTGTAAGGTTACCATTGTCCATAGAAGAGAGAATATCGTTGCTCACACGGACTAGTGCAGCCTCGGTCCCATGGAAAGGCTTGTATGCTGATTGGAACACGTCGGACAGGTTGAAAGTATGAATGTGATCAGAAATACGTGATGAAACTACACGTTCGATGACTTTTCCAAGATATTTTAAGTTTGCAACCGGTCTGTAGTTTTTGAATATCTCCTTGTCCAGGTTTGGTTTCTTGATGAGCGGCCTGATGTAGGAAACTTTGAGGCTATCGGGGAAACAACCGGAACTGAGGGATTCGTTTACAAGCTTAGTGATGTAGGGTACAAAAATATCGATGTTTTGCTTTATCATGGATGTTGACACTGGATCCAGCTCACAGGTTTTTGAAGGAGATTTCATAATAACCCTTTGAATCTCAGCAACAGTCGCAGGCTCAAACACAGATAGTCTACACTCTGGTTGAAGTTGTGGCAATGTCTGCGGCACGTTGTAAGGGACTGATGAAAATGATGAGCGGATGTCTGAAATCTTGGTGACAAAGAATTTCTGGAACTCATTTGCTAAGTCCTGGTCATTGTAAGTGGATGGAAGGACAGGGGTTTTGGGTTTGAGCAACAACTTACCAATTATCTTGAAAAGCTTCTTTTGATCTCCTGAGGATTCTTGTACTTGAGATGAATAATGGATGATCTTTGCCTGGTTGATCAAATTCCTAACTACTTTACATAGAGATTGTACATAGAGTTAAGACATCAGATTCAAACTGTAAAAAGAACATCTCGTCCACCCATTGTTCCTCGAAGGAGATCATCTCTTCCGCCCATGGTACCTCCCAGACGAGCTGTTTAAGACATTATTGTATTGATTGGGCTAGTTGGATTCTTTGTGTTTTACTTGGGTTGCTGATTGACGTTGCAGTTGAATTGATTTGGTTCATTTGGTGTATTTGCCGTGTGAGACAAGAAGACAGAGAAGGGGTATTTGGTTGGTTATCAAGGCCAGTATCTGTAGAACGGAACGCTTACGAGGAGACGCCCATTTAGTAATTGGGCAAAATGTCTGGAGTTGATCCGAGAAGCGAGGACCTGCATAGGTCCCGATTGGAATTGCAGTTATTACAGTGGGAAAACTCTTTGCATTTGGAGCAAATTAAGAAGTTAGAGACAACACTGAACGAAGTGAAACCAAGTGGGGTTTTAGGCCCAATCAGTGATGTTCGAGAGCACGTAAGGGTTGATTCAGAAATAGAGTTTAATTTTTCGCGCCAGAATTTGGCTGAGTTAAGAGAGGAGACGTCTGGGTACTTGTCTTGGGAAAAGCAAATGCCAGGTGAAGAAAGGTTTCCTTAATCCCGTCCCGTTATGGGGAATGGTGAGGCTAGTTTATATGATTGGACAACGCCAACTAAAGATAAGTTGCTGGATCCGCCGTCCGTTGCACCGGCGAATAAAAGTGTGCACTGAAACCTGTTTGTAGAGGAGGCGGCAAGCATGCCTCTTCCGCCGGTCAGAGGTTCCCCCGACGTCCATGTATCATGCCGGATAGATATAATGGGAGAGTCCCATGGAACGAATATTACGGGCATTTTGGTATGGTGACTTTATGGTGTGTGCTGCATTCCACGCCTGTTCAGCTCCCACAGTACGTGCGTAAAAAAGTATTAACAAACGCACGGCGGTGTTTGTTTACTCCGGTAATGCACGAACCAAAACCAAGATGGCAGCCCCCATTAACGTGAAAAGTTACACGATCGGACAATCGTCTTTCACAATTTGTTTCTTCAAATACTGTGTAACTTTCATCAACAGGAACATAATGTTTTTTCTAAGTTTGATAAGTTTCTGATGATTAAAATGTTTTAAATAAAATAAACAGAAAATCTGACGTCTTTTGTGAAACTTTTTGTGTTATTTTATTTTATTCTCTCATTATATTAACACTTCAGAAAAACGTCGAAAACAAATTCCTCTCCAATTATACAGATATACACAAACGTGAATACAAATATTTACAATCATTTTTTAATTAAAACTTAGGTTACAAATCTTGGCCAGAAAATTTTAGAGACTTATAGGTGTTTGTTTTGGGGAATTTTGTACGCCGGCTTCTGAAATGAACGAACGGGCTGTGTGATCATTGTGTGTTAATCAATACGAGTGACGTCACAGAATGCAGGATGTCGGACACTTCGTACCTTTGCCACTTCGTACCCTGGACACTTCGTACCTTCGGGACACTTCGTACCGTACCCAAATTGGTCACTTCGTACCGTGGGCGGGGTACGAAGTGACCATCAGATAAGTCACTTCGTACCGTCAGCCGAGTCACTTCGTACCTTCAGTAAAATTATAAAAGTATATAACTGAATACCTAGTCTTGGTGCAAGACATTTCTCGTTCCCTTTTCACGCACACCGCGGCCAATTCACCGACAGCGCGCGCACCGACTCACCTGACTTATAGTCCACTCACCGCCCCGGAGAAACTTTCAGTCGGTATTATGATTTATTTATTTGAAATATTGATTTATTAATTTGATATTAGAAATAATTTGTGTTTCCTTTTTGTTTAAATAATGCACTTATTTAAATAAAACACCATTTGGGTTTGATTCATTTTTATTTCAAAGCCTACTCATCACTATCATTCAACATGTAAATAAATAAAACATTATTTGGATTCGTTTTTATTTCATACTCATCACGAAGCGCAACATAATCAGTGGATAAATAATTAAATAAAAAAACATTTGGGTTTGATTCATTTTTACTTCATAGCCTACTCATCACTATTGGTCAACATGTAAACAAATAAAACACCATTTGAGTGGAAACACGTAATATTATTATTAAGTAATTAATGCACAGCGCCCTCAATCGGTGCAATAAGTCTGTAGGCGACACTAGCAATGTGACGTCCTTCAGTTGATGCAGAAATTCAGAAACTATGCAGAAATCCTGAAGGTACGAAGTGTCTCGTCTGAAGGTTCCACCCTGTCTCGTGAGAAGGTACGAAGTGTCTCACGGGAAGGTACGAAGTGTCTCAAGGGAAGGTACGAAGTGTCCAAGGTACGAAGTGTCCAAAGACACTTCGTACCTTCAAAACGTATGAAGTGTCCAGGGTACGAAGTGGCAAAGGTACGAAGTGTCCTGACACCAGAATGCACGCGGAAATGAAAAAAAGTTTTCCGTGTATAATCGAAAAGGCATTATTTGAGGTGCTTGACAGAAGCATCTATGCATGTTTCATACACGGTGAATAATGAGCAGCTATGATTTCCATTTAAATATTCTTCGTAAATTGTGCCGTTGTTGTGGAAAAAGGCTAACACACAAAGCCCTGGATACAAGGAAACTAGTAGAGGCTTCAACCTGTAGAAAAGAAATTTATTTGATTTTTGGAGTAAACACTTGGGAGGACAGTAGTGATACGCACCCAAGGTATATTTGTTTAAACTGTTCGAGAAAAGTAAGACATTTACAGGCAGGGACTAGGGACTACAAGACTCCAGATACACCTACAAGAAATAAACGGTGTTAAATCTGCGATATGTACCACACTAATTCTAAACCAGGACCGCAACCTAAAAGTAGGACTGCTACCAAGCCGATATCTGCCGTGGTAGAGCTTCCTTTTAACATCTCTTCGAGCAACATATTTGAGCACCTATCCCAGACAACCCAAGACGTTCCGCTCGAAAGTTCTCCAAATTTAGAAGTATTTGGAAGGAAAGCTGACGAACATTCTGTCTTTATTTGTTAAATTTTTCGGGTTGTTCTAAAACCCCCTTGACCCCCACGACCCATGACCCTCCGACGTCCGCCCCGTGTTCGAAGAATGTCCCAATTCCGAATTCATAAAATTCGCTTTAATACGGCCGAGAAAGAATTAAGTCCTCGATTTAGAATTCACAGTGTGTGATCCGCGATGCAACTCTCTTTTCCACGACTAGGCTTGACTTCAAGTCTGAGACTGCGGTTATATTTATCTGCATCAGCCACACAGAATTGTGAGTATTTACTCTCCGCTTCCGCCTGACAAGTGCACACCGATTGGGGACGCCAAACACGTCCGTGGGCCATTCGGTCGGTCGGGTCTACAACCTTGAGCTCCGATTGGAGCAACTAGTAGTACCATAGTACACAGGACGGGAGCGATCGTCCGGAAATGGGTCCGCCTGATCATTACGTAATGAGTTGGCCGTAATCGTACTCGGGCGGTAAACGCAGGTTTCCAGTTGGGATAATAATCTTGGTTCGGCCAAGAGATACACGTGGAAATGCCACGGTTTTTTATCTGTACATCATAATTGCCACAGGCCCGATCTCGGCAGCCAATCACGCGAATCTGCTTCGTGCATACTACGTGTCTCGTACGCTGTGTCGTTGAGATGTTCGAGGCATGGTAGTCGATGTCAGCATACAAAATTTTGTGCGTGATTGGCTGAGGTTGTGAACTGTGGCAATTTCGGTGTACAGAAAAAAAGATCGCAAAAAAGTCGATGGTCGAGGGGGTCGTGGGTCGTGGGGGTTTTAGAACCACCCCAATTTGTCAGTGTATTATTTCAAACCCTCAGTGCAAACACCCTGTGAGCATTATTTTTGAGCAGTTTGTTTGTCCTCATATTTCAAATTTAATCGATCAACTTTACTCAAATGTCCATCTTGCATGTCACAAATTCAGTTCACTGATATTCAAGAAAGTCCACGAATGTTGAACGTACAGCTTCAAAACTTGGATGTAGCTTGTGGTCTCTGTGGGGTCATTGGTCGACTGCAAAGCCTAGCAGCCCATTCGTGTCATGCATCACCGAAGTTTAATGACCCACAAAGTAAACACCGATGATGCACTGTCGTAAAGAGTGTCGCCCCAACTAGTCTTGAGGATAGTATCGCTGAAGCTGCTGCTATCCTCTGCAAGAGGGCCCTGTCGCATCCCCATGGGCAGCCAATTCCCCTGGCAGTAGAGAAGGCAGCTGATAGCTGGACCTGGATCAAGTTAAACCAGAGAGGAAAGGTTGCCACGTTAGAAACAGGAGGCAGGGTAAGTGTTTACATTAACAAATCCTCAGCGTTTTATAAATTGGTGTCACTGTCAAGGAATTGTTTTAATGTCAATGAAACAATGCTACGATAGACAATGATACTAATATTTATTCTTTTTTTCACAGCCTGCTCAAATACGCCAGGTTTCTAGCACGAAACAAGATAAGACGAACAGTTCATGTAAAAAGGAAACTTCCCCAATGCCACCCAACAAGGCCCTAGCTATGATGCGAGATGCTCATTTGGCATGGGACCAAGTGCGGAAAATACGACGGTATGTACATATCAGAATTAACTTTGAAAATAAATGGCAATATTTAATAAATCATAAAAAGTTGTTCAGTACATGTATTTCATCATTTCATATGTTATATTACCCCCTTTTTACAGCTACATGCCGACTCCAACAATTTCGTCCGAAAGAGCCATGCGACGTAGCCAGAAAGAACTTCTGAAGAATTATGTTGAGGGTAAAATGGTTGCTCTGCAATTTTCGAGCTCCAAAGCAGATGCAATTGCTGGTTATATACTTCAAGATGCACCCTTTGTGAGAGTAAATGATGTTTGCACCATGATCTTCGACTACCTTGACCGACTGGAACTGTATTATTTAAATAAACAAAAACATCATTATTAATAAGATGCTGTTACATGTTACATGTACAGTTTCGAACGAAAGAAACTAGACTCCCTGCGTGGAGAGTGTGGAGCTTTTTTTTTTCCAACAGTATGGGGAGTCCTGTCCGCGCGTGGAGAATGTGGAATGCATACACATACTGTGTACAAACTGCCTACCCCATAGTCCATGCATGCTGAGAGTGCCCAACCAATCACTGCCTATCGGTGGTCTCCACACACACTCCCCGCAAGGAGTGTGGAGATAATTAATATTCATTGTGCAAAACCAAGCGCTGAACGAAGTGTGCAGAATTTGCCTCCGCGCGCCCCACGCGGTGGTGTGTGGAGATAATCATTGTGCAAAACATGCAACACCAAACACTGCATCACATGTGCGTGTCTGTGTGTGCATAATTGACTCCGTCCGCGCGCTCCACGCAAGGAGAGTGACGTGTGCAGAAAATAAATATTAACTGTGCGAAAGCCAACACAATAATGCCTCACGCAAGGAGTGTGTGGAGATCATGAAAACAATGTTGTGTTGGCGTTTTTATACCCAATACATTGCACCCAAAAAAGAAGTAGCCAACTATGTTAGGCTTGGTGTGTCAACGTGTCATTTTCATAATATTATTATTTCATGTTAAGAAATTTGTCCAACATTTATCTAGACAACCAAAAATACCTGTTTTCTCCTTTTATTCTTGTTTGAGAAAACGAATTTAGATCTGTACCTTTACGCTGAAAACGGCTGTCCTATTTTCCAAGCGGAAACTTCATCTATGGTTAGACTCTCGGTAGGCCCAATAATAATGTCCAAGGTTTTTCACTTTCTATCCAAAATGAAGATCAGTTCCTCCTTTTTCGTTGCCAAGTTTTCAGAATGACAATTCAGATAATAGATTAGTCCGAAAAGAAATACAAACTTTGGCTGCAATAATTTCCATGATTTTGTTTGCCGAGGCCATACATCATTCAATCATCGAATGCATTGTACAGTACACTTGAGTCGCCAATCTGGCCACGTGGAAGCTTTTAGAAGGACGTCCGTGTCTGATTCCTACCTCCACAGACTAACCCCACTGTTCGGCAGTAAAGCCGGGCCGCAACCAGGCGTAAGTCTGCACTTGAAGAACACTGAGTGGAATGTTTTTTAAGCATGTCTTCTGTAGTTGCCGCTACATGAGAAAATATTCAGAAGTAAGCCTACTTGTTGCGTCTTGTTGCGTGTCGACAACATGTAATTTGTTATTGGAAGTAAATAGTCTAATTTGTTTTAAAAGAACTTGTGGAATTTAAACAATAAGTCAATGGAAAAGTTTTCAGAATTTTCTTTTTACAAGTACAATTACAAATTTCAATTTCAATTTGTTCCTTTTGTCAAGGACTACACTTATCAAGGGGTTAAATTTGTTTTATGTTTCTTAAATACAGGTGTTGTTTACAGGACCGGCATAATGATTAATCCATATTCATAAACTAATTAAATTTAATATTTTTATGCCTGCACTATTTTGAATAACCATTTAAACCCTTTACGCAAAATCAGTTTGCAGTCTCTGACGCCGCGCACGGAAAGCATGGAATGTCATCAACTTTTGAAAAATATTTTGTGTAAAGGCGATCACTAGGATTGGAGTAGCGGCATTAAAGTCGTTCAAATAAAAGTAAGAGAACGAAACTATTTATTAAGTTACGGCCGATACATGTGTTATGTCTTCATAACACCCTGTTAATACATTTGGCATTAATTGAACTCTACCTCATGAAAGGCTGAATCGAGTCTGGATTGTTCGGCAGCCACAACTAAACCCATTCGCCCCAAAATAAACTCTGCTTGCACTTAATAATTGAAATGATCATCAATATGCATACAAGTACTTTAAAAAAAATCTCGATTCCAAGCTCAAGGAAGTAAAAAACAAACGCAAGTTCGAATTAAGTTAGGCATCAATTAGAGACAGTGACATAGAACAGTGTTCGAAACGTTCAGGCTTTTTTTCCCAACTCGGTTTCTCAGGAGCACTTCTGTAACCATTTCCACTTAAAAGACAGATTTATCTAACAATCTTTTCGGCTTGTTTCAATGGGCCGACCAACAGATGAAATTTTGAATTACAACAGTAAATTTATGTTTTTTTGGTTTTTTTAGAATGAGTATAGATAATCAAACTTTTGCACATTTCAATCGGAATAAGGAGTCGATAAAATAAAATAAAAATTTTCCCTATCCTCAATATGGAAGCCACCCTGTGCTAACCGAATCAAGCACACTGTCCGTTTTAACCGCTCTCATGTGGAACGTCCAAATAATATAAATCTTGCTTATTACAGTATTATAATATGTCAGAAATTTTATTTAGTAAGAACAAACAATTTTTTCTTATAAAAAACACATAATAAATTATAAAAACCCATTAGCGATTTATTTTTGCCAAAGAAAGGGACAGAAATGGCTTTATTTTTTGGATTATGCTTTATACTTTTACCACTTACCAGCCATTAGCTAGGTTAGGTAGTCTATGGTATGCAAAGTACACACATAACATGATGGTGTGCGTGTTAAATTTCCCTATCTCTCTGCTGCACACACAATAAATGTAGGATTATTTTGCTCTCAATGCATCAACAAAATCGATAATAAAAGTTTATACGGGACGAACGCGCACGCGCATGTGTAGAGCATGCAGTACATGATTTTGTTGCCAGGCAGGCAGCGCAGGATCGAGAGTTGAAGTAAAACATTGTATCAAAACGCCAGCCAGCGCGTGAACACCTCTGGGCCCAATTTCATAAAGCCTGTAAGCACAGATTGAAATTTTTGCTTATAAAATTAATGAATACCTAGTTTTTGCAATGGAGCGCCACAGTTAGTAAAGTTGCACGGCCGGATTTAACATAATTTCGCATATAGACATAGCGTACGTCGTTACACATCAAAAATTGCATACAGGCGATGGGCAACATGTTTGTTTTTATTATTTGGGCGCCTTTTCCATTAATTGGAATTTAATCTGGCTGGGGGGGGGGGTGATAATGGAATAATTGGAATGATATTAGCGCTTCCTAGCAACAGTGTTGCCATGGAGTATGGCCGCTAACTTTTGATTTTATGTGTTGCCTGTGGTTGTGACTACAATGTTTTCTAAATAAAATTATAATTTGAGTAACAAAAGACATTTCGAGAAATGAATCGCAGACCATCGGTTCCGGGCCTAATTTTATGGCTCTGCTTACTTGACTATAAAGCAAAGAATTGGCACTTGCGGAAGCAGGGAATTCCGCGCTTACTTCAAGTTTTCAGGGGTAGCAGTGAATTTTTGCTTGTTCGCTTGCGTAGTCCACGTTACTATGCATTCTACGCTTACTGTTACACAGCTAGCGCAGAAATTCAGTGCTTGCTCGGTAAGCGGAGAATGGTGATCACAAGCGCATAACACTGGCTCGCCATTACAATTTTCTCCTACTTATAAACATTAATCCTTACATTTACGGAGTTACAATTACAGGCCTGTATGCTTCGTTCTAGAAAGGGAAAGGGCACCAAGGCATTTTCTCCTCGGTAAAGGGCACCCTATGAGGAAATTGTAAAATTCTATTGGAGCATTTCAAGGGCACCTAGGCAATGACCAGGGGGCATCGAGGCAATCGCCTCCGTTGCCTTCGTGAAGTATCAGGCCTGCAATTACTAACACTATGCAAAAGTAGGGACGATTTTACCTCTGATCTATATAGTCAGCTGACAATTCGTATAGTAGCGCTTTATATAGTTTTAAATGGCACAAAACAAAATGTAAAGAGGTCTAAAACGATAGACATAATTGATGGAAAAAAGAAGAAATATTTTATTGAGCACAAGGGTTGACCTATATGTTATGTACAAGTGTTGAAGCTTTGTCTGCTTTTTCTCAAGGCAAAACAAAGCTGAAATTTGACTTAAATAAATAGGAAAAATTAAAACAAAGGGTAATAAGCGTTAATGATCGATGGAGAACTTCCAGAATTTTATCGGAGAAATCGCAGAATTAATCATTCTATATTACATTATAAGTTCATGTCGAAAGAAATCCAATTTTAATCTAACAAAACAGTTTGAGATGCAAAGCTGTGCGCGTGTGTTGATAATGCTTTAACTTCTTGTGACTTCCCCTTCGCCCACACCGTTGCAAAAGTCTGTATACCCATGGATGAAATGGTATAATCCAACACTTGCCGCGGGCGCGCGAATTTACAAAAAGTGTTTCGACCACATCAATCGTCTGCCGCACACACACACACACCACAAATCAACTGTTGTTGCCGACTAGTTTTTTGTGTTTGAATGAGATGGCAAGCCGTACGCTGAGAGCTGTGTTGAAAGGTAAATAATGTTGTTGTCAAGGGGCATTTTGTTATCTGTTTTGTAACCATGGTGACTGTAAATTGTAAATGACTTTGCTGGGTAGACTTTGCATGCTTGGTATTTCCCATCACCAATAAATACACTAGCACTTGTGTATTACTATTATTTTTATTAATATCTTAATATTATTCAGTGAAGGTTTTGCCAGTACGCCTAATTAAAACTGTAAAATCATTAATAATATTAATAGCCACATAACTTACGCCTCAAAATGTAGCTACATGTAGATGATTAAATACTATTCCTTGTTTAATTGTTAAAATTTATAGTTTAAATGTCGATTTGTTTTCATTATTTCAAAGACAAGACAAAATTGTCAAACACAAAGCCAAAACAAAATCACTGTTCAGTGTTATTAATATTTACGCATAAGTTATTGTTAAAGCCACTGGACACTATTGGTAATTGTCAAAGACCAGTATTCTCACTTGGTGTATCTCAAGATATGCACAAAATAACAAACCTATGAAAATTTGAACTCAATTGGTCGTCAAAGTTGCGAGATAAATAATGGAAGAAAAAACACCATTGTCACACAAAGTTGTGTGCTTTCAGATGCTTGATTTCGGGACCTCAAAATCTAATTCTGAGGTCTCGAAATCAAATTCGTGGAAAATAACTTCTTTCTTAAAAACTACTTACTTCAGAGGGAGCCGTTTCTCACAATGTTTTATACTATCAACAGCTCTCTGTTGCTCATTACCAAGTAAGTTTTTATGCTAACAATTATTTTGAGTAATTACCAATAGTGTCAACTGCCTTTGAGCAAAAATTTAATAAATACACAACCATTTTTCTTTCTTCAATAAAATGTGACCACAGAATTAAATCTACAAAAAAGGTAGGCTAGTTTAGTTATTTAAAACCAGATGATAGGATTAATGAGACATGGTTTTTCATGCTTGAAGTTGAACTTCTGATGTAGGCTATCCAAGTAGAGTATACATTAATGTTTCCGTAAACCAAAACAAAAAATTAATAATAAAAAACAATATTTTAAATGCTCAGTAAAGGAATGTTTAGTTCAACACATGTACATTTTATTATTGTTTTTTCTATTCAACAGTACCAAAAGAATGTTTGGTTGTTTTTGACATCGATGGGAAGACGACAATAGTCAGGACGACAACTGTAGTCTGTCCTTGCCCCCTAAACCAACTGTGCCCTGGCATGAAAGTCAGTGTACAGTGGGGCAAGGACAGACTCACAGCTCAGATCTTGAGCATGTCAGGTATGTGTTGATGATTTAACATACATTATATCCACAATCTTTTTAATGTAATAAAAATAATGACAATAATAAGGCAAGTGATGCGTTTACAGTTTTTGATCAGGATAATGTGGGGTTTTAAAGAATAGTAAATAATACACAAATTTTTAAGCTGTGAGCCCTCTTCTCCAGTCATGGATGTTCAAATAAATACAAAAGACAAAATGAATTCATAAATACAAATTCTAAGATTACATAAAAATGCGAACATTTAATGGAAATGTTAATACATTGCAAATTTGGACAGAAAATGTACTACTCTAATCTAAACCTATGGTAAGTAGGCCAATATGTAATTTTGTGCAAGGTGACATTTCAGGTTTATAATTGTAATGTCAACAAATGTGTTTGTGTTCATCACCTTTAGATGACCGTACTGTACTCAATGAGGCCGACAGAGCCTATGGTGTTGCCACAAGTAAAGCCCCCAAGAGGAAATCAAAGAAAATCAAAGAAAAGGAGAAGGTAAATTTGTATTAAAGGTCTAGAGGTGTACATGTATACCCTTTGGCTCGAATAAATGATTATCCCCAGTTATAGAAAACAGTTATGAATGACATCAAATGACATACACCCTGGCTGGCATTCTTAATCGATTGTTGGGGGGGGGGGTATTTTGAAATATTAATTTAGTTGTTTAAAGGGACACGTTTCCTTAAAGTGTCATGAAACTTAAATGTTTTGAGGTGTTCCTAAACCTTATTGAGAGTTGTTCATGCAATAAAACAACTTTAATGTGTAAAAATTAGTGAATGGTCATTTTAAAAAACAACAACATTGGCCTCTGTCCCCACGACATCTTTCCCGAAACGTACCTTATTTCCAGCCATAAAAGGAAAACCACACAGATTTGAGGAATGTTTGTGTGGATCATTATATCCTACTTTTAAAACATCTTTCTGACCGTGTTCATTTCACATCCAACGCTTGTTATAGCCCAAACTGCCCAATCCGAAGGCAACGTGTCCCTTAAAGCTCAATTACAGTAGTTGTAAAAAAATTTAAAAATTGTATATATATCAGGGATGTGATAGGCGATTGAAAAAAAAAACCTGAACTCTGAGCGCAAAAGCGTGAAAGCCTGCGAGCATGAAGCATGAAGAATAATATTTATCTCTGATTTTTAAAGCCCTACTCTGCAATCTGGGGCGTTATATATGGTTTTGGTTTTATTTATAAATGAATTTGATCTTTTAAAAAAATATAACAATACTTCCGGTTAAAAACGGAGAAATAACATCCCTGATATATAATTTAGACAAAATTATGTGGCACTTGTATGATGATTTGAAATAGTAGTTAATGTTGCAAATACCATGTAAACGTTTTTGCATTTCAAAGTTGTGGAACGTTTAAAAATCTATAACAAGTGTCACATACATACATTTCTTGAAACAATTTGTTGTTCTTACTGGGCTATTTGTTCTCCTTGATTTTATCTTTTCAGGTTCCTGAAAAAAAGAAGAAAAAGGGGCAAATTTGTCAGATACAGGCATCATGTGAGCCAGCCAAAGGAAACAACGATTTTGTGTATAATTTTGAAGAGGATCATGTGGATGGGTTTGAAGATGGGGGTGGGGTAGAAAAAGGGGACGGGGTAGAAGATGGGGTAGAAGAAGGGGCCAGGGTTGAAGATGGGGTAGAAGAAGGGGACGGGGTAGAAGATGGGGCAGAAGAAAGGGGCTGGGGTTGAAGATGGGGTAGAAGAAGGGGACAGGGTAGAAGAAGGGGCCGGGGTTGAAGATGGGGATGGGGTTGAAGATGGGGTAGAAGAAGAGGACAGGGTTGAAGATGGTGTAGAAGTAAGGGACGGGGTAGAAGATGTGGACGGGGTACAAGATGTGGACGGGGTACAAGATGGGGTAGAAGAAGCGGACGGGGTAGAAGTAGGGGACTGGGTTGAAGATAGGGTAGAACACGGGGCTGGGGTAGAAGACGGGGCTGGGGTAGAAGACGGGGATGGAGATGAAGACGGGGATGGGGTAGAAGATAGGGATGGAGAAGAAGATGAGAGTGTGGTAGACGGTGATGAATGTGTGATGGAAGGTATAGATGAGGTTGTGTTGGAGAACGGTGGAGCTGATGAGGGTGTGATGGAAGATGGTAGTGAAGTGGAAGGTGCTGGTGTTGCGAGAGAAGGAGAAGAGCAGGAGGGAATAGAGATGGTTGACTGGTTTAGGACTTTAATGAATGGGAATGTAAACGAAGAACAGGGGGGGTGGGATTCAGAATAATATTGAGGGGAGGGATTTAGATATGTATAGCGTAACATTAGAGGATACAATTAATTTAATTTTAAGGGAACAAAGGGAGGGATTTAAAGACATCAATGCATCACTGACCAGGTTGACAGCAAGGGTAGGAAGATTGGAGGAAACCTTGGCACCAGCTCAAGCACCAAGGAATCTTCCTGCCCCTGGTGTTGCTGTTGAGCATGTGGACCCTGAGGATGGCAATGAGCTCTTCACAATGGCAAGGCTCATTGCCATCCACAGGGTTAGCAGCTCAAACGGCAACTTTGCTGTCAACCTGGCCAGACAGGTTTTCAGTAGACAAGAGTTGAAGAGTCGGCGTATAGAGGGAAGAGGGGTGTTCCACCCGAAGAAGCTCAGCTTGACCCCATTCGGCTTCAACAAGTTCGCACCAACTATTTTCGAATAGTTGATGTTGCAGATTCGTTGAAGCCGAATGAGTGGAGACGCTGCACCAAAGCCATTGATGCAGCAGGGCGTGATCTTCTTCGGGTGGAAGCCCGGATTGTCCAAAATGAGCAATAATTGGTTTTTATTGTAATCAATTTTTATAAATATACTTTTTTAGTATGTTTTTGTTTTTGTTTGTTTTAAAGGCACTGGACACGTTTGGTAATTGTCGAAGACCATTATTCTCACTTGGTGTATCCCAACATAATGCATAAAATAACAAACCTGTTAAATTTGGGCTCAATTGGTCATAGAATTTGCAAGAGAATAATGAACAAAACAACACCATTGTTACATTACTTTGTGTGCTTTCAGATGCATAATAAAAGGCTTCAGCAAGAAGTATTTTTAGAGTGAGAATCTACCTCTTTCTCAAAACTATGTTACTTCAGAGGGAGCCGTTTCTTACATTGTTTTATACTATCAACAGCTCTCCTTTGCTCGTTACCAAGTAAGTTTTTATGCTAACAATTATTTGAATAACTACCAAAAGTGTCCAGCGCCTTTAAGGTGTGTTTTATTTAAGGATATACCGGTGCATTTAATATAATTTTCAACAGCTGCAGCTGGTTACATGCTCATTTATTTATTTATTTATTCATTTATTTAGAAATGAATTGCCTGAAATAAAATGAATTGAAACCACAGTGATGAGAAGTCTGTTATTCAATGTAAATAGTAATTTTTTTAATGACATGGTGGGAGGGGCACAAAGGACTTGCAACTTGTTTAAAGCCACTCGCAAACATTTAATGTACATTTGTTGACTCAGTGAATTGAGTTTGTTCTTCAGTTGAAGTGATTTGAGCACAAAAGCTGTTTGAAAAACAAGTTGACAACATTTCTCTTGCTATGACTATGACTATGACTATGTTTTTCATACTTAAGAAAATAAATAATGGTGCCAAGTCTAATTAACGACCTTTGACCCTTTCTTAAGCAAAGATGGCACCACTTAAAATTTTCTTAAGTAGTTGATTTCGAGTCAGCACAGTGTAAGGTACACAATGCCACATGTTTCATCTTTGCACTCAAAATTTCGATTAAACGTGTAATTAGCGCTAATTAAGGGCCTTCTTATTTCAATAAACCCCGCCGGGCTCCCGGACTGTAGTAGTACACTGTACACAAGCAGGGTTCTTCTCATGACAGCGCGGGGTCGACTTAATTATTGAGTCTTGGAGACAAGGTTGTAGTCGGGATGCCCTGCGACACAGAGAAAAATGCACGTGAAATGCCGTTACGAAACGGCCGACTTCTGGGTACCAGTCGCTGCACACTATTTATACAAAAAGATCGAGCTATAGCGCATTGAAACGGTGGCTTGTGCATGAGTATGTACGTCGTGATTCTGTTGCCCGGGCGCTCGACGATTTTGTCCGGGCGCTACATTTTTTGAATGGTCGCATTAAATTGGTATTTTGAGAATTTTGGACGGACGCTGTTTTTTAGTACGCATGGTATGAACGTTGTATGTGCATAGAGCAAGGTATGTGAGACAGATCTGATCTCGACTCTAAAATGATGTAGACTTTGGAACATGTATTATTAAAGTTTTATGACGTTTTCAATGAAAAACTCTTTCAGTGGTTTCTGGTGTTTTTTCGCCACAAACTAAGTGAAGCACGCAGTACACACATGCATCACTAGCAATCATTCTACATCGTTGAAGAAGCTTAAAATAATAAACAATGAAAAATGAAAAAAGCCTCATCTCATGTCATTTCAAAAATGCCCGGACGCAAATCTATAACTTTCATTCTCATGGCCTTAAATTATTCAATAGTTGACCAACCTGGTGGTTATACATGTAGGTGTTTGCTGTGTGACATGTGAGATTTGATTTTTATTATTATTTGTTAAAATAATAAACATTAAAACAGAAACAAAAGCATTTTGATTTTTGTATTGATAAGAATTGGTTTTACATAAATAGGCCTACATGTATACTCAATTTTTTCGAAGGTTTATCTTAACCATGCATGTACCAGAATAACAAATAAAGGCCAGTTTTTAGGACAGGTAGCTGTTTTGGGGATCAAGCGAGGTCGTGTGGCCGGCTGTAGGCCGATTATACTTAATTATTCCACGCTTTCCCCGCGAGTGTAGTGTAGATCGCGCGGAATTTGCATTGGTGTGGACTTTGCATGTTGTATGTTATGTTTTGACTATGTTTAAATCCACACTCTCCACGCACTTCGTTAATTTATTCAAAATTGACTTTAGTAATATAAAAGGAAAAGGCAACTTACCCATCACAAACACTACACAGTTCTCTACAGAAACGTACATCATGACTCGCTATAGTACTTTCACCCGTCATCGTATCCATCAGCTCTACGCTGCAGGGCTTCCAAGAAAAGAAATACAGCAGGCTCTGTCTCGGGATGGTGTTGACGTTTCCCTCAGTGGCTTATCGCTATTTCTCAAAAAGATTAGGGACGGTTCAGGCATGGTTGATAAACAGCGTCCGGGTCGTACGTCAAAGGTCACGCCAGAAATACGTGCGATGATCGATGGCAAATTGCACCAAAATAACGAGTTGACAGCAGATGATTTGCAAAGGGTTATTCTTTTAGAAACCGGCAACACAATCCCAATACCAGCACTCAAACGTGCACGAAAACGGCTGGGATGGGACTGGAAAAGAACTCGTTTTTGTCAGCAAATTCGTCTTGCAAACCGGCCAAAACGCTTTGAGTTTGCAAGACGGTGTCTCCGAAATCGTGACACCTTTTCAAATGTTATTTGGTCTGACGAATGTTCTGTTCAACTTGATCACCACACCCGCAAAAGCTTTCAGAAAAAAAATACGCCAGCTATCTTGAAAGGCAAGCCAAAGCATCCCTACAAAGTACATGTTTGGGCGGGTATCTCTAAAAGAGGTGCAACAAGTGTTGTAATTTTCACAGGGAACATGGACGCAACATTTTATTGCAATGAAATTGTGCGTAAATGGCTGAAACCTTTCTTGCTTCGTGTATTTCCCGAAGGTCATCGTTTCCAGCAAGACAATGATCCGAAGCATACCAGCAAATTGGCTATACAGACCTTCAAGGATTTGAAAATCACTTGGTGGAAAACTCCAGCTGAATCCCCAGACATAAATCCAATTGAGAATTTGTGGGCAGAACTGAAGGGTCACATTAGAAAATACGCAAAGCCAACCACCAAAGACGAGCTGATACAAGCCATCAATACATTCTGGAGCACAAAGGTCACACCTGAAAAGTGTCGCAAGTACATTTCACATGTACATAAGGTCCTACCGAAAGTGTTAGAGCGTCAAGGTCAAGCATCCGGCTACTAAGTCAAGTGCAGACAAGCTTCCTCGGCCACCACAAACCTGCGTGAGAAAAGAAGACGGAGAAAGTCAACACACCATAAAACAAACCGGCTCTTTCAGAGCCACCACCCGAACCGGCTCTTTTCAGAGCCACACCATTTCTAAGAAGAGAAACGACAGTATGTCTGAAATATCAATAACAACAATTATCCTAGTTAATAAATAATACTTACAATAAAATTATAATTTTTATCCCCACCCCCCAAAAAAATAAAAATAATTTGAACACTGTAGCATTTGTATTATTATTACTAATAATCATGATAATTTTTCAATACACCATGGACCAGCACAGCAGTTGTTGCAAAACACGTACCGATACTGGTAATCTTACTACTTCTTGTACATGTCATGCATGTGGATGTCATGTTAGCAAAGGTTAAGAGATTGTCAGGGTGTTGTGTCATAAATGCCAATGATGACCTCCTACCTACACATAAATAAAATGCGAGGACCACGTGTGTAAAAAGAGACAAGTGCAAGTACTCATGTGCAGCAAAATTGGATTCGTGAATTTCATGTGGGGAGGACAAAATCTTCAGTTAAAATCTTTTGAAAACATTTAAAATTAAACGTCCGTTCTTTTTCACATGACTAGGCTAATGACTTACCAAACATTCTGCGATGAGCTGTCATGATCTTTTGATTAGGCTAGGTACATCGAACTTCGAATTCATCTCCTTTCCCGTGTTTCTTCCTCAACTCGTGTTGTCGATCGTAATTTCAGTGGTCCTCCATGTCCATATCATTTGCAACAGCACATTTTCCATTTATAATTGCACCCATGAATGAGGCTATTCAGTGGGTACTGAGTGTCACAAGTTATGTGTAGGTTTATGGTTTAATAAAACAATTGCTGCGATGGAACACGTGGTGCTCACTAATACATGTAATATCCGGTGCGTAGTGTATATCACTGCGACTGTTCCTGCTTTCTGTCTGTTGCTAAATAACAAAATTTAGAGCCTCACATTTTATAGGCCTAAATGTCAGTTTATTTATAAATGTCAGTTTGTTTTCTAAAGTTCAAACGTGTATTCCTCCATGGTTCAAACAACGTCAATTCTGGAGTTGTAATTTACTAGAATGAATCTCGTGTGTCATGTCTGGATGTGTGCATGTGCATCATGATAGATCGATACAGCATGCCGATAAAGTGATACATTTAATGTAGTATAGTTCCCTCCTCTGTATGTGTATAATGCCAGCAAGCTGACGCACCCACCATGCCCGCACCCGACTACTGACTGACGATGAATGCTGATGCCAACTATTTAAACCGCCTCAATTGATTTAAGCCAATCAAATGGCGAGTACACGCGTCCCCTAAATTTAAATACGCATAAAAAATGTTAGAGGTTGACCTCTCTGGCTTACTTAACTGAGCATGCAAACACTGTTTGAATTAGGTCAAATAACTTTTTCCTGTAATTAAGATCGATACTACTACAGACGCTGTGTGTGTAATGCTGTGAAACCACCTTATTGCCGTTTGTTTGGGTTGTTGTTGGGTTTTTTTTTTGGGGGGGGGGGGGATTGAGGGGGGCGGGGGCGGGTAGGGAGTTGGATTCGGTCCATTATAAATGTAAAGCTCTATTGAAATAAGGAATTTCTCCAGAGGGACATTTCCGTGTTAACATCAAAGATGAATCATAATTTTTGTAAACATTGAACAAATAAAAATAAAATATAAATGAAAAGGTCTTGACCTCTTCTGTCTATTTTTAGCTGCCTGACTTGCCTGTATCTATGCAGACATACGATCCGAGAGAGCATGATTTTTAGACAAGATTTAATTTAAATAAGTTGCGACAGGCTGTTTCGTTGTTTGACAGAACGAACTTGCATTACCGTCAAAAATGTTTAGAAAAATAAGTGAAGAGTTGTCAAACTTTAGTGTTATAAGTGTCTGCTATTATATTAATTCTGTTCATGGGTCGTTTGTCTGATGATGTTTGTCCGAATTACATACGAAAGGTTGGAAATTCAATTCAAAAATAAAATAAAATTCTTTGTTATTTTTAAATATTAATGACCGTGTGACACCGACAAGTTGCCTTTTATTAATAAATTTTGCTCTTAAACAATTTTCAAACCGGAAATTTTAGTATCTAGATCTTTGTTAATTCCTCATTATTTCGGCAAGGAAGATCGTTTGATGATTTTCTCAATCATATTATTTAATGTTACTCACTTTATAAACTTATTTGTTATTCGTGTTGCGTCGCAATTTCATACAAACATGTGACTGTTCGTTGGTTTAAAGGTTGGTCCAATGTTTGGCCGATCGCCAGAAAATTTGCCAGATAAAGCATTGTTGTTTTGGGGGAGTTTCCTGAGGTTTTGTCGTTAATATATTTGAGAAACCTATAGGCTATTATTGCACGTCATAAAATACGTCACTGATAAGTGGTAGTTAATTAAAAAATACATGTTGTCCACCAGCCGTATTCCGGCCGTGCCATGCGAAATTAGGTTAAATTGGGTCGTGCAACTTACTGTGACATGTTCGTATGTACATAAACGCAACGCATCGATGCATGACCAGCAGACACTGCACTGAGGAAATGTTAACCCGGACCCAACTTCATAGAGCTGCTTAAGCAGAAAATTTTGCTTAACAATTTTCCACTTAGCAGAAATGAGCAGGACACCAGTCACAAGTTTTTCATGTGGCATAATTTGGCAGGTAAACTTATTCTGGTAAGCATAATTTTGTTGTGCAAAGCTAATAGTAACGTTAGCCGCATTTTTGTGATAAGCAGCTCTGAAATTGAAATCGGGCCTATGTGTAGGTTTATGGTTTAATAAAACAATTGCTGCGATGGAACACGTGGTGCTCACTAATACATGTAATATCCGGTGCGTAGTGTATATCACTGCGACTGTTCCTGCTTTCTGTCTGTTGCTAAATAACAAAATTTAGAGCCTCACATTTTATAGGCCTAAATGTCAGTTTATTTATAAATGTCAGTTTGTTTTCTAAAGTTCAAACGTGTATTCCTCCATGGTTCAAACAACGTCAATTCTGGAGTTGTAATTTACTAGAATGAATCTCGTGTGTCATGTCTGGATGTGTGCATGTGCATCATGATAGATCGATACAGCATGCCGATAAAGTGATACATTTAATGTAGTATAGTTCCCTCCTCTGTATGTGTATAATGCCAGCAAGCTGACGCACCCACCATGCCCGCGCCCGACTACTGACTGACGATGAATGCTGATGCCAACTATTTAAACCGCCTCAATTGATTTAAGCCAATCAAATGGCGAGTACACGCGTCCCCTAAATTTAAATGCGCATAAAAAATGTTAGAGGTTGACCTCTCTGGCTTACTTAACTGAGCATGCAAACACTGTTTGAATTAGGTCAAATAACTTTTTCCTGTAATTAAGATCGATACTACTACAGACGCTGTGTGTGTAATGCTGTGAAACCACCTTATTGCCGTTTGTTTGGGTTGTTGTTGGGTTTTTTTTTGGGGGGGGGGATTGAGGGGGGCGGGGGCGGGTAGGGAGTTGGATTCGGTCCATTATAAATGTAAAGCTCTATTGAAATAAGGAATTTCTCCAGAGGGACATTTCCGTGTTAACATCAAAGATGAATCATAATTTTTGTAAACATTGAACAAATAAAAATAAAATATAAATGAAAAGGTCTTGACCTCTTCTGTCTATTTTTAGCTGCCTGACTTGCCTGTATCTATGCAGACATACGATCCGAGAGAGCATGATTTTTAGACAAGATTTAATTTAAATAAGTTGCGACAGGCTGTTTCGTTGTTTGACAGAACGAACTTGCATTACCGTCAAAAATGTTTAGAAAAATAAGTGAAGAGTTGTCAAACTTTAGTGTTATAAGTGTCTGCTATTATATTAATTCTGTTCATGGGTCGTTTGTCTGATGATGTTTGTCCGAATTACATACGGAAGGTTGGAAATTCAATTCAAAAATAAAATAAAATTCTTTGTTATTTTTAAATATTAATGACCGTGTGACACCGACAAGTTGCCTTTTATTAATAAATTTTGCTCTTAAACAATTTTCAAACCGGAAATTTTAGTATCTAGATCTTTGTTAATTCCTCATTATTTCGGCAAGGAAGATCGTTTGATGATTTTCTCAATCATATTATTTAATGTTACTCACTTTATAAACTTATTTGTTATTCGTGTTGCGTCGCAATTTCATACAAACATGTGACTGTTCGTTGGTTTAAAGGTTGGTCCAATGTTTGGCCGATCGCCAGAAAATTTGCCAGATAAAGCATTGTTGTTTTGGGGGAGTTTCCTGAGGTTTTGTCGTTAATATATTTGAGAAACCTATAGGCTATTATTGCACGTCATAAAATACGTCACTGATAAGTGGTAGTTAATTAAAAAATACATGTTGTCCACCAGCCGTATTCCGGCCGTGCCATGCGAAATTAGGTTAAATTGGGTCGTGCAACTTACTGTGACATGTTCGTATGTACATAAACGCAACGCATCGATGCATGACCAGCAGACACTGCACTGAGGAAATGTTAACCCGGACCCAACTTCATAGAGCTGCTTAAGCAGAAAATTTTGCTTAACAATTTTCCACTTAGCAGAAATGAGCAGGACACCAGTCACAAGTTTTTCATGTGGCATAATTTGGCAGGTAAACTTATTCTGGTAAGCATAATTTTGTTGTGCAAAGCTAATAGTAACGTTAGCCGCATTTTTGTGATAAGCAGCTCTGAAATAAGGTCACAAGTTTTTCATGTGGCATAATTTGGCAGGTAAACTTATTCTGGTAAGCATAATTTTGTTGTGCAAAGCTAATAGTAACGTTAGCCGCATTTTTGTGATAAGCAGCTCTGAAATTGAAATCGGGCCCAGGTGTTCACCACGCGCTGGCATGGCGGCGTGGCAGGCGTTTTGATAAATGTTGTTAATACTTCACAGATTCATGTACGTACATGTACTGGCAATACTTTGTACCCCTGTACAGATACAAGTAAGTGTGATCATTATCCACACAGACTAACTGTCATTATTAGGTATTCAGGCAAACTTGTCATGTATATTAAATTTATACCTGCTAGAGTTTCCAAAAGTGATTGACACTTCGGTTGTTCTTATCCGCTCTCAAACGGACTGGTATTGGTAAACATGGTTCAGCTTCGAAGAAACGTTATTCCTATGTGATGCCGCCGCCCGCTGGATATTGGAATTTCTCTAATGTAACAAGCCTTTCTAATAAATCAGCCGATGCCGTCCAAGTAAAGACATCATTGGTCGATTCTTATTTATTTAATTATTCCTTATCTTAGTATCAGGGTAACCTGTTAACAAAAAATTTGGTCTCACACGGAGGCCTGAATATTGAAGAACACCAAGAAAAGAATCAAGTAGAATAAAAACTTGAAGACAGCCGTTTTCAGCGTAAAGGTACAGATCTAAATTCGTTTTCTCAAACAAGAATAAAAGGAGAAAACAGGTATTTTTGGTTGTCTAGATAAATGTTGGACAAATTTCTTAACATGAAATAATAATATTATGAAAATGACACGTTGACACACCAAGCCTAACATAGTTGGCTACTTCATTTTTGGGTGCAATGTATTGGGTATAAAAACGCCAACACAACATTGTTTTCATGATCTCCACACACTCCTTGCGTGAGGCATTATTGTGTTGGCTTTCGCACAGTTAATATTTATTTTCTGCACACGTCACTCTCCTTGCGTGGAGCGCGCGGACGGAGTCAATTATGCACACACAGACACGCACATGTGATGCAGTGTTTGGTGTTGCATGTTTTGCACAATGATTATCTCCACACACCACCGCGTGGGGCGCGCGGAGGCAAATTCTGCACACTTCGTTCAGCGCTTGGTTTTGCACAATGAATATTAATTATCTCCACACTCTCCTTGCGGGGAGTGTGTGTGGAGACCACCGATAGGCAGTGATTGGTTGGGCACTCTCAGCATGCATGGACTATGGGGTAGGCAGTTTGTACACAGTATGTGTATGCATTCCACATTCTCCACGCGCGGACAGGACTCCCCATACTGTTGGAAAAAAAAAGCTCCACACTCTCCACGCAGGGAGTCTAGTTTCTTTCGTTCGAAACTGTAGTACCAAATAACCGTTAGTATTATCTATAATTACTGACTTTTTCTTCAATTTAAACGGGACAAACTCACTCACGTGGCATAACGGCGTAATCCCGGAAAATGAATTATGGGTGAAGTTGAAGCATCTGTCACAATAAAAAGGAATTCGGCAGAAATAGGTCTCAGATTCCATGAAGCGTTTTCTTGTTTTGCAGATGTGCACAAAGCCATAAACCACTGCAACCCTAACACGCAATCAGACATGGAGCGAACAGGTAAGAATCAACAGGCTTATTTCAATAGCACTTCAATAATTAAAAATAAAACAAAAAACACCTTTAAAAAAAAGTCACTTAGCATTATTTTAGAATGCACACAATTTTCATATTTTTTAATAGACGTGTGCATTAAACAATTCTTACGTGTGTATTGTCGATGCTTCCCTGATGCCAGCATTACACCTAAGCTGCTTATGCTAGAGGAGCATACCATGGAGCAGCTGCGGCGATTCAAGGTTGGTCTGGGGCTCCTGAATGAGCAAGGCGGTGAGGTTTTGCACAAAGAATCCAATAGAGCTGGACGATAGGTGCACGGCATAAAGGATGAGCTTTAGAAGCTAATGAGTATCATGTGACGACATCTAACGACCACCTTTCCAGAAGTGTATTAATAAGCATGCTCGAAGCAAATAATAAATTAAAATTCAATGTAACATGAATAACATTAACAACGCACACACTATATGCCCATTCGCATAAAAATGAAAGCAAAAGATAATTTGTTACAACTAAAATTCATCTACAGTGTTTGTATCTTTAGCATGTATTGGTAAGTAGTTTTATACAAAGTGTGTTGGATGCAATGTACAATGTTTCTTTTAAAGGTTACTACACACATTTTAATTAAGTGGGTACTTTTGGAGTATAACTGAGTGATCACTTTAAATTTTCTACCTTCTCTAAACCCCATGCCCCATTTAAGACAGTGTATGTATTTTTTTAATTGTAAATTCAAGGTTATTTTTTCCTTTTGCAGTCACACTGAATGTTTTTATTAAACCACTAACGGTAATTATAACAACAATGTTAACATAAACGAAGATGGTTTTGATTTCAACATAAGCCGTGTTCCCATTGGACTTTTTCTTCCACGGCCACGCGGAAAGTTACCGTGACTGGATTAGGTGTAGTTCTACCGTGCGTTCCCACCTGGACTTAAATTCCACGACGGAACAGCTAACTCGCTCTCCAAAACTGGCAGATCGTCACACATCGGGGGCGCTGTGCACAGTCACCTTTGACCTAAGCAGGATACGACGTGTCTGTGACGTAGTTTTCGCGCGCTATTTTATTGACGAACGCGACGACGCTACATAATTTTTATAGGCATTCCTCCTACAACAACAAAACCTGGAAATGGCTAGTTCAAGCTGAATATCCACCATCATTTCACCTGTTCCTTCATCAGCATTTTCACATTCACCTAGCCCTATTAAACTCCTCACAAAATTGATCAAATCTGCCATATTTCTTACCAAAGTAGTACTGTAGTATAGTACCAACTGGACGAAATTGGAAAATAGCGTTGTTTTGTATTACATGGTACATGTACACACGCTGCATATAGTATGATGGTCAGTGCAAACGAGACAGGGAACCATACTTCCATTTTCGCGCGCCCTCTGTGTGTATACAGCTACAGGAAGTGGTGTTATTTGCAAAGCGTTTTACACCGTGGTCGCGGTAGGTTTACAGCGCGGAGCGTTCCCATTGGACTTTTTATCGGCCCTGATAACTTACCGTGGCTGCGCGGAAGTCTTCCGCGACCTCATCCGGCCTGTTAGTTTTACATCACGGTCGCGGTAAGTTGACAGGGAGGTCAGTTTAACATGCGTTCCCACTGGATTTAATTTTGTCATTCTACAGAAAAGTCGCGGTACTTTAGCAAAAATAAGTCCAATGGGAACACGGCTTAAGAAACCTACCTTTACACGAAACAAGCATGGACTCGCTTTTAATTGCAAGTAAAATTGTGTTTTCTTGCACTCTCAAGCAGTGCAGATTAATCCTGCCGTCCAGGATGAAACACAGCCAGACCGAGGTGAGACTTCCTTCCAGGATGCAACACAGACCAATCGAGGTGAGACTTCCTTCCAGGATGCAACACAGCCTGACCGAGGTGAGACTTCCTTCAAGGATGCAACACATCCCGACCGAGGTGAGACTTCGTTCCAGGATGCAACATGCAACAACACAGCCTGACCGAGGTGAGACTTCCTTCCAAGATGCAGCCCAGCCCGACCGAGATGAGACTTTGTTCCAGGATGCAACCTAGGCCGACCGAGGTGAGACTTCCTTCCAGGATGCAACCTAGGCCGACCGAGGTGAGACTTCCTTCCAGGATGCAACCTAGGCCGACCGAGGTGAGCTTCCTTCCAGGATGCAACACAGCCAGACCGAGGTGAGACTTCCCTCTAGGATGCAACCTTGCCCGACCGAGGTGAGACTTGCTTCCAGGATGCAACACAGCCCGACTGAGGTGAGACTTCCTTCCAGGATGCAACCCAGCCTGACAGAGGTGAGACATCCTTCCAGGATGCAACACAGCCAGACCGAGGTGAGACTTCCCTCTAGGATGCAACCTTGCCCGACCGAGGTGAGACTTGCTTCCAGGATGCAACACAGCCTGACCGAAGTGAGACTTCCTTCCAGGATGCAACACAGCCCGACCGAGGTGAGACTTCCTTCCAGGATGCAACCCAGCCTGACAGAGGTGAGACATCCTTACAGGATGCAACACAGCCCGACCGAGGTGAGACTTCCTTCAAGGATGCAACACAGCCTTACTGAGGTGAGACTTCCTTCCAGGATGCAACAACACAGCCTGACCGAGGTGAGACTTCCTTCAAGGATGCAACACATCCCGACCGAGGTGAGACTTCGTTCCAGGATGCAACATGCAACAACACAGCCTGACCGAGGTGAGACTTCCTTCCAAGATGCAGCCCAGCCCGACCGAGATGAGACTTTGTTCCAGGATGCAACCTAGGCCGACCGAGGTGAGACTTCCTTCCAGGATGCAACCTAGGCCGACCGAGGTGAGACTTCCTTCCAGGATGCAACCTAGGCCGACCGAGGTGAGCTTCCTTCCAGGATGCAACACAGCCAGACCGAGGTGAGACTTCCCTCTAGGATGCAACCTTGCCCGACCGAGGTGAGACTTGCTTCCAGGATGCAACACAGCCTGACCGAAGTGAGACTTCCTTCCAGGATGCAACACAGCCCGACTGAGGTGAGACTTCCTTCCAGGATGCAACCCAGCCTGACAGAGGTGAGACATCCTTCCAGGATGCAACACAGCCAGACCGAGGTGAGACTTCCCTCTAGGATGCAACCTTGCCCGACCGAGGTGAGACTTGCTTCCAGGATGCAACACAGCCTGACCGAAGTGAGACTTCCTTCCAGGATGCAACACAGCCCGACCGAGGTGAGACTTCCTTCCAGGATGCAACCCAGCCTGACAGAGGTGAGACATCCTTACAGGATGCAACACAGCCCGACCGAGGTGAGACTTCCTTCAAGGATGCAACACAGCCTTACTGAGGTGAGACTTCCTTCCAGGATGCAAAACAGCCCGACCGAGGTGAGACTTCCTTCCATGATGCAGCCCAGACCGACTGAGGTGAGACTTCCTTCCATGATGCAGCCCAGACCGACCGAGGTGAGACTTCCTTCCAGGATGCATCACAGCCCGACGGAGGTGAGACTACCTCCCAGGATGCAACACAGCCCGAGTGTTTGAAATGAACAATGTATTTTGTAACAATTTCTCCCCACGTGAAAAGGGATTTTACGTTGTTTTTCTAATTCTGTTTCACAACCATAAGCATTAATTAATGGTGAAATATAAATTTTCTATTTTGTTTCAAGCCTCCTCTCTACTAGACACTTTTAACATCCAAGCAGTGGTTTCAATGGAGAAGTTATGTTTTCGTCTGTTGAACCCAGAGGCTGGGTGGAAATCATGGGACAAGGTTTGTTTTCCTTCATTTCCTATGTCTTTTATCTTAAATTTTAGGTTTTCAAAATTAAGGTTCCATTTTCTACTTTTCAGCCGAATCTTTCAGTTATATCATTTGAAACTACGATACATTTTCAGATGACTGGGACTAAGCCAACAGAAAAATGGGCAGATTGAAAGATAGTTCAAATGCAGAATCAACAGACGTTGACAACGTGGGTCAAAAAAGGTAATGAAATATATATTTTTTATAAATACCCCCTCCACACGTTCTGAAGTTTAGGAGCAATGTTCAAATTATTTAATTGTTCCTATGTATTTTTAACAATAAATACAAGAAAGTTCCTTGCAGTTTTTGTAAAGACCAGTGAGCTTATAGCTCATGCCTCCATGGACTTATATGGTGGTCTGTAAACAGTGATAATTGTCCTTTCTCTATGGTCCACGCATGGCCACGTGTTGCCACCTGTTGTGTCAATTATCATTCCACAATCATGGATAAGCACTTGTAAAGTATGGGGCACAGAAGAGCTGATTAAACAAATAGTGTTCAACAGCGAGTGGAAATAGTTGTAAATAAATGGCAATGTCACTTCACACCTCACTTGTATCCATGCTGACATTTATAATAACATGAACCATATAGTGTCAACATTATCTCATAAGATTTTTTATGTATTACAATACCCAGCCTTTAAAGAAATAAACAGAGAAAACACTCCAACAAATGGCATATCACGAGTTTGTTGTATCTATACAATTTAGAATAAAATAACAAATAAATAAATAACTAAATAAATCAAATAAAAAACGGTAATAAATAAATATGTTTTTCACAGGTTTATTTATAATTTATTACTCACACATAACACATCTGTAATTACACAGTATTGACTTACACAGTATTGACTTACATATATACCATAAAACAATATATACCATAAAATCAACCCGTAAAAATTAAAATTTTCATTTCAAAATGTGGTGGCAGCATTCTTGATATAATTGCCGAAAATCTGGAGCAATTATCAACGCAGAAAGAATAACCTGCAACTAGAATACATAGTTTCTGACAGAAACACTTCTCATGAACTTTGTCTCATAAAAACTGATATCTTTTTCTTTATGTTTTTCTGTGGCTCTTTTGGTTTTGCAGTGACCATCAAGAGTATAACGGTCTTATCAGGAGATATTGAATTAAACCCAGGCCAAATCATTCCTAATCACCGCAACACTTGGGATACACCAAGTGACAATTACCCAACGTGTCCAGTGCCTTTAAGTGACACAAATCGTGCACCAACATAACCTCGAAATTGTCGTACATGGCAGTGGCGCAGTACACAGGGAGGGATGCCATTTAGAAGCTGCTCAGCAAACTGTAGATAAACATAAACAACCATGTAAAAATGGAGATAAGTCTTTGGGCAGGTTCTCCAAGCTAGCTCTTTATGATCCATCTGGTGGGGGTCCCATTGATCTTTAATGCCCTGGCATTCATGTAGTTTCTGAAATATCAGAGAGATGAAAATAGTACACATATCCAATGAGAAAGATAATGTTAACTAGAAGTAGCATGATTAGAAGCATGTTTGGTTTGTCTTTCCTCCAAGTTATCATTATTACAAAAGAATGCCAAAGCAGAAATGATGCACCTACATGAAGTGTGAGCAGTATCTGTTCTCGGCTGCACTGTATCCGGGTAGGGAATTTAGAATGCCCACTGATTTGGTGGCTTTGTCCCAGCAAGTAAGACCCAATGGTCGTTGTCCACACATATGGGTATTAGTATCCATAAAAGTCGGCGAAAGGAATCTGAAATACAAATCGGAAACATACATATTATATTTGATGTAGTCAAACTGAGTATTTCAGACCTGCTATGTTGATGTTGACTGCCCAGAGCTGATCCACAAGACCAGTCAACATTGATTGGAAAGGTCACAGAAAACTTGTCCACCCACTAATAATTTGGGGTTTTTATCACTTCCCTTATAGTTATCTTAAAAATGTCATGCTATGTTCCCTAATAACCATAATAACTAACCCAGAACAAGCATGAAACAGCAGTAGTGCACCCTGGAGGCGACAGGGAATTTGTGAGTTGGCAGTGCTTGTTATCTTAGTTCTGATGTGTGACTGAAAGAACACAACACAAGCTAATCGTGAACAGCAACCAACTAGTTTGTTTCACTGTTTCTTCCCCTTTCAGTTTTGTTAATGTAAACCTACCTGTGACAGACCGGTATCATACAAGGTGTAACATTATTGCTCTTGTATGAAATTATGCACATTACAAATTCTCTTAAATTGAATTGAATTGAACTTTGAGCCAATTTACATTTACTTACATTAGGATAAAGCCACTCATTATACTGATGATTATCCCAAAGTCTGGCTTTGTGGCAGGGCAGAAAGGTGACATGCTGGTGAGACTGCTCATTGAAGTCTTTCTGCAGGACCTCCAAGTATGCATGTATTACCTACAGCGATAAGCACATTAACATTTTAATAGATGTTAAATTTGCATCGGTGTAGGGGGTAAACAAAATATAATACACATTAATATTGCTACACTCAATTCTGTTTTGTTCATCTTTACTAAATATTATTGTTTATTTGTTTAGAAGGTTGTTCCATTTTTGTTGTATACTTGGTATAAAGGGAACAGTTTTGGGTAGCCAGTGCAAGGCGAGTGTCTTGTTGACAAACCTGTATTGCCACCTGTCACTTCCTTGTTAAGTCGAAACAAATAAATTAAGAGAGCACTACTAAATATAGGAAAGTTAGAGTTACCTGGTCATTCAGACAGGAGTTCTTTTCTAGTAATTGGAGATCTGTCTTGGCCAAGGTGAAACCACAAATGACTAAACTGTCCCTGTTGGCAATATCTAAATCGGGCATATCAGGTAGAAAATGCAATTCAGAGAGTGGCTTCAATGTGTTTATAAGGTTCTTTGCTCCAAAGCCTGTGACATAGACATAGGTCTGGAGAGCACCGAGTACCTGACAAACATAGGTTTCTTGTACAACATCATTGATTGAGGTGTTTCTTGAAATGACAGGACCAATAACTTCTAACACCTCATCCATCACATCCTCATGGCTCTCTTGCATATCCATACAAAGAGAAAAAACAGGGTCGTTTGCCATTGCGATGACCGTAAACAGCAAGCGGCTGCTAGTGACTGATAGCACCTCATCATCCATCCCTCTTTCCCATCATTTCAATACATACACCAGCCTCTAACCCCAACTCCTCCCTCCCACTGTCACATCTTACTCATTACCTAACCCGCCCACTATTTATTTTGTATAGTATAAACACTCCCCTCAATTTTCGTCTTTTCTTTTCCATATGACATCTTCCCTTACGTAACCAGTATATACAACACAACAGTAACCCTCACCATGGACCTCCATCTCCCCATCTCCCTGACTACTTCTCCCTCCCCTTTGTTCATCTTTTCCCCTCCCTTTTCTCCTCACACTTGCTCTTCCCCTTCCCCCTCTAATAACATTTCTTACATAACATAATCATATTCCCGATGTATGCACGGTATGCATATAAATAACAAAAAACACTTTTTTGTTGGTAAACTAAAAATACAATGTCGTTACAAGAAAATACAAGAAAATGCCTATACGAATCCTATACACTACTCTAGTACTACAGAGTACATGTACAGTCAGTAACTAGCATAATAGTACCATAGGAATAGAGCATTGCTCTATAAAATACAAGTTCCCAAACTACACACCACAGAGTTAAACTGCGTGGTGGTACATGAGGTAAACAGTAACACTGCCGTACGGAACGTACCAACCAAGTACTTACTGGTCTGATCATACGTGTACCGTTTCGATTGGCAACGTACTAGCCTCTTCTGGTGTTCGGAAGCTCCTTCAGTATAAATACCGCTGGTTAAATATAGGACTATTTGCCTGGTTTTTACCCCAAAGTCTCCCAGACGATCCACGCGATCTCCACTTGATGTACTCACGGACGACGCCATGACAGCTACAAAACCGGAGAGTATCACGGACGGATTACTCAATACGGCACGTAAAATTGACTATTTTTGCTTGCTGTGCGCAGACATCGCATGACGTAATGCTACCGTATTTGGTCACCCGGAAAACTGAACACGGCGGAAAGTTGAAACCACCACACCGGGTACTCGCACTGTTATTCCCCAATTATAAACCTTTGTATAGCAGTGTTATAGTTTTGTTATTCCGTTTAGTGCCTTGAGGCCTTAAAATAAGTAAATTTGCTGATTATAAATATTTTTTATTTTTTTCATTTGTATTATTCAATTAAAGAGTTATATCTCGAGAATGGCTTGGCATGTCAACTCCAAACTTGGTGTAAGAACTGGTCTCGAGAACATCCAGGATTGTATTTTGACACCCTTTGTTAAATATAAGGTCATTATGGCCTAACATGTTTTCTGAGCAATAACTCCGTAATAACTTGGCATATCAACCCCAAACTGGGTTTGCCTGGTCCAATGGCTGAAGTGGATGCAACAACTATAATAAAATTTGTCCTTAAATTTCACTTTGCACTATTAAAGGCAGTGGACAATATTGGTAATTACTCAAAACAATTATTAGCATAAAACCTTTCTTGGTGACGAGTAATGGGGAGAGGTTGATGGTATAAAACATTGTGAGAAACGGCTCCCTCTGAAGTGCCATAGTTTTCGAGAAAGAAGTAATTTTCCACGAATTTGATTTCGAAACCTCAAATTTAGAACTTGAGGTCTCGAAATCAACCATCTAAACGCACACAACTTCGTGTGACAAGGGTGTTTTTTCTTTCAGTATTATCTCGCAACATCGATGACCGATTGAGCTCAGATTTTCACAGGTTTGTTATTTTATGCATATGTTGAGATACACCAACTGTGAAGTCTTTGACAATTACCGAAAGTACTACCTTTAAGAAACCTCTTTTTAGTTTAGTCCGCTTAACTACTGTATTTACCTGAACCTGAATATTTCAATTTTGTGCAAGTCGTATTTTAACTTCCGGCCCAACAATAATTCTTGAGTTCAAATAATTGTTTTTGATAAACATTTCCATCTTAAGGATTGCAACAATTTTCAGGCCGATTACGTTCTACGGGCAAAAAAAACAAAACAAACAAGCTGGATACAATAGGTCTATTTGGTGCTGCATGCCGGCATGGGTATCGACTTAGTTTTATAAGTCTACGCCATAAAGAAAGGTACATTTGATTAATTTAGAAGTGATTCAAATATATATTCATCAATTGCAGTTGAAATCATGAATTTAATGACAACTTAGTAAAAAATGTCCATGTGCTTTGTGAATTTTTAATTGATTTATACATTTCATTGTTTATTTTATAGACTTGCGTATGCAGCCTTTGTCTCCGGTCGAATTCTTGGTATCTCACCGACATCGGTTATCATTAATGATATTGCTTGCAAGTTGGTACACATTTCAAAGTACAGTATTTGTGTGATTTTGTTAAAAGAAATTGTACAATTTCAACATTTTTGTTAATTTTGAGGAAAGTGCTTCATGCTCCAAATACAGACATAGACAAAACGTTCCGAGCTTGCTCAATAAATGTGCTGCCTGTTATGAACCAATGCTTAGAATTGTATTATCTTTCTGTTGATTTGAAGATAAATTCATTATGTGTACAATACTACAAAACAAAGCGCGTCGGCATCTATATTCAGATGGACCTTCATGCACTTGTGTGATACATTATAGAATAATTATAACTAATGTCTGAATAGCTTTTGTGGTTGAGGGCACAAGAACTTAATGCATAGTGACGACTGGAGAAGAGACCAACTAACCGGAAAAGAAATGTTGGTTGAAAACGCCTTGAAAACAGACTAAAAACGAAGCTGTTTATAGGAGAATAAAAAAATAAAATAAAAATAAATAAAACAAAATTTTGTCGCCAATTGGTATCTCATTCAACTACTGACCAGGCCCGATTTTGCTTAACTTCAGTGATCGGACGGGAACCGGTATTATCAACGCAGTACGGTCGTAGATAAACCACAAAATGTACGTTTGAAGCAAATAAACAATAAATTTGATTTGAACCAGAATACAAGGTCAACTAGATATAGTGTTTGTAGAAACAAACACTAGGTGTTCGGCTATTGTTGGGTCAGTGTTTGAATCAATGAAAAAAAGTGTTGTTGATAGCTCGTCAAATTGCAAAGAAATCAAAACCAAACAGTTTTCTCGATGTGTAGTAATTTTATGGTAAAGCTTTTGTGGTTGAGGGCATAGGAACTTATGCATAATGACGACTGGAGAAGAGACTAACACACCGGAAGGGAAATGTTTGTTGAAAACGCCTTGAAAACAGACTACGTACTTAAAGCCCTTTCATATGACGTATAGATTGTCAAAATAGCTTTTGTGGTTGGAGCCTTATGCATGACGACTGAAGAAGAGACTAACTAACCGGAAAATAAATGTTAGTTGAAAACGCCTTGAAAATAGACTAAAAACGAAGCTATTTATAGGCGAATAACAAATAAAATATACAAATAAATAATACAAAATTTGGTTGCCAATTGGTCTCCCATCCAAGTACTGACCAAGCCCGATTTTGCATAACTTCAGTGATCGGACGGGAACCGGTGTTATCAACGCAGTACGGTCGTAGATAATGTACAATAAATTCGATTTGAACCAGAAGACAAGGTCAACAAGTTAAACGCCTTGAACGAAGACTAATCTACATGAAGCTTTTTCGCGCTCTATTGGTGATCACTGGAGCGTGACTCTCCCGCATAGCTAATACACTACACGTTGTATGTTTATGCACATACCAACGGGGGACTTACGTTGTTCTTTAGACGTGAATTTTGAAATTTTCAGAGTTTTTTAATGCCCTTTCCGATGATGTATTGATTGTAAAAATCCCTCATGTAGATCAAAAGTTATGATTTTTTGAAATAATAAACGTTCATTTAGTGTAATTCGACACTCGATGGCGTCATCATGACGTCACTCAAGCAGTTTCCTGTCCCAGTGACTTTCTAACTATGTGTGAAGTTTGAAGTTTATATGAGCTTGGGAAGTGTGCATTTGCTAGCGGACAATCGACAGGCATAAGAAGAAGAAGAAGAAGAAGTAACTAGACCATACATTGTGTGAAATGTGTTTGAGAAAGGTTCAAAAAGTATCAAGGTGTCATGGGTTTCCGGCAATGGAATACCCATCCCCTTGAAGTACAAACACTTTATAATAACATTACTGTTTTCCCCATGTCAGACCAGATGAGATAAGAAACCCAGCTGTTTATTTTGTCTAGACATATTATTCGTTCGTTTCTCGCGGTAAATCAAAGTTAACTATGAGTTGGTCGAAAACATACCAGACGGTAGAAGATGGCGTGTGGCTGAACAACAACTACAAGTAAAGATCAGTTTCATAAACTAACTCTTGCCATACTATGTTACACTTATAGTAAAGCAGCTTCCCATTCAGGGACAAATCTACCAGCTACATTCAGGGACAAATCTACCAGCTACATTGTATTTATGATGCTAGTCCTCGTGTTATAATGAAACGCAGGACAACGGGGCCAAGGAACCCCTCCTCTCTTCGAAGTTGTTCGACACCGTACCGACCGAGCGAGGCTTGTCCGGCTCACACCGGTAGCCCGTATATACCGTCCGGCAGCGCATTCAGACCCCTTACATCATAGCGACACCCACTCATGTCCACCAATACCGACCATCCGTGTGCCTTTCAGCCCGTTTTAAACCAAGCACGAGTGCTTTTTTTGGGGGCGGGTGGTTAAAGGAATTACCTAACGACTCCCCAAACACCAACTGATGCGTTGCTCTTCTTTCTAATAACATCATGTCTTACAAAAATTTGACCGAAATTCCTAAACAATACCTTGAACTTGATACAACCGGGAAAATACGTTTTGCCCCCTAGTTAATTTTTCTCCATGATTTATGTCAGGTATAAATGTCACCGGAATAATACACATACATTATATTAAAAGGGTTCGCTGGGTGAGGGCAGTGTTCAGAGCGGTTAACAGGGGGCACGGCGAGATTTACCCCTCATAATTTCACATGAGTATATCCATTTTAAAGAATGCGCATCGTTACACAATGTTATTACCACGTCATAAATACACTAAGTATAAGATATAATAATATATTTCTATTTACTAGTCGGGGTTAATCGTTCACGATTTATGATATTTACGAATGCTCTCAGTGAAGAATAACAAATATAACCATTGTATTTGTTTTAGAGCATGGTGTCAGTTTCTCAACTGAAAAGTTGTAAACTGTAGCGAGACGCAAATGTGCACAATAACATTTATTTTATACACTGTTAACCGTCCGTGGTGAGGGTGGACTAGACCATGATTTGAAAATAAGGTACGCGTTGGCAGGGAGCCAACTATTAAAACACGTGACAACATCACCAGGTGAGGAACACTAGTGGTAGGATTGGAGTTAACCGAAATAACGCTCATCGGGCATTTGCAGAACGGGCATAACAAGGGACGCACTAGCATTTAGTCAAGGCGCACGCGGCACACCGGATAGCACGCACAGCCCCAAAAATGTAACACACTAAAAAAGACTATCACCGCGAGCAGCGAAGCCGCGCAGCGCCTTAACCAACTCGTTTTGGGAGCCTTATGTTTTTCTTTACATTTGCCAACGATTTTGGTGGAAGAAAATGTAATGAATTTGCATCAAACTTTCTTGTGACTTCATGCAAGTAATTGTGGCTTCTTATTGGCCAGCAACTCACGACGCTAATGCATTCTGCATTACATTTTCTCCAACCAAAATCGTTGGCAAAGGTTAAGAAAAACATAAGGCCCCGAAACGAGTTGGTAAAGGCGGTTCGCTGCTCGTGGTGACAGTCTTTTTTCGTGCATTACATTTTGGGGGTTGTGCGTGCCATCCGGGGTGCCGCGTTCGCCTTGACTAAAGGCTAGGGACGCACCAGCATGGAAACCACGGTTTTACAGGGTTTGGGGGACCGTCAAGTCCGACTAGTATATTTAATAACCTACAGCCAGGCAGACGAGACGATCGTCCCAGACCGTCGGGCCTTTACGGAGATGGTTCTTAGCGCATTCAGTGCGCTGGGCAGCCCCGTGCCGATGCGTTGGTCCTGTTGTCAAGAAAGCCACATAATTGGTGGAATTCACTGTCACATGGCTACCAAACTTCAAGTTATCAGGTGATGCTTACAAATGAGAAATCGAATAGCCAATTTACGCGGTGTGTGAGTTAACTTTTCGTCCAATCACACGAATTACTTCAGTGCATGGCAGTATGTCATGAAGGAGGATCGACTCGCAATAGAGTCACCTGGCCATCCCGATTTAGCTACCCCGCCTGCCACAGCCAAAGCTTCAAGTATACGCCATACTCCTGCTACTCAGACGGGTGCCGAATGACCTGGTAAGAAAAGGCGACGTGTCCGCTTGTCGGCCTACCAAGTCAGCGAACTTATCATATCCCAAGGTATGAAGTCACATTTGGAGGTGTTAGCCTTTGCTAATTAACAGAAAAGCATGGGGAAAACCGATCTAGCCGAGTTTATCAACAGAGGCGAGAAAGTCGTCAGACAAGTACTAAAGGTATGTCTTTCATAATATTGCCTTTTTTACTTTGGTCACCATTTTCAGCCATTTTTCTATGAACCACTCATGACAATTTTGTGTTGGCGTATGGCATTGAATTGCCGCCACTTTGGCAAGAAACCAAACGCTACACACTGCTGGTATGTGACAGCTGGTGACCCAATGGCTCTAACACACACTAGTTCCCTGTTGTACGCAAATACCAAACCCTCTAAAATCTTCGAAAGAATTCATTCCTGAGATCCAAGAACACAATGGAGACACATGAGGAGGGTGGGGGGGGGGGGTATACATACATCTCATGCACCAAATGGCTGTGCAGTATGCCAATCTTAACAAAACAACATTCATGGTTCGCACGGCTGTTTCACTCACATACGCCGTGAGTAAATAAAGTTATCACGCTGCTATCTCATGCATTATTCATAGTTTTGAATGACGTCATGTAGCCAAGATGGCGCTCCCCATACGAGCCGCAATTTCGCCGCGGCGACGCGAAAGAACTCTTCCGATTATCCCTCCTTAAACAGAGAGCACAGTATTTTAAAAAAAAATTTTAGATACAAATTGTAAATCTTTAGTAGAATTGGAGTGCAAAACTGAACGATTCAAATATGAAAGGGAGAAAAAGACGTTTTTCCCAAGGTTTTTAATGTTACGAAACAGACAACGTTAAAAATACTGGAAGCAGGAAAATCAGCCCAATGTTAATTTCACGACTACTTAGAAAAAAATCTAACCCATTGTATTTAAATATAATTATATTTCTTCACATGAAACCATTTAGTTTTTGTAGGACATTTTTTCCAAACGATTGTTGCCTTAATACAACACATCGTAAAAATAGCTGTAATAAAGTTTTCTACTCTGCTCCGTTTGCACTTACACTGGTTACAGATATTATACGTAAGTTGACATCGGGTGCGGGAGGTGTGAGTACCAGCGAGCAATGTAAACAATGAATCAATAAAGGTCATCATTACTTTTCCTCTGTACACACGTCGTTGTATGATGGAATCAATGACTTTTTCGGTATTATTTTTAAATATCAGTTCAGCAAAATGGTTTCTCTCAGAAGTAATTGGTGACAATGAGCTTTAAATTTCATCAAGAAGGATTATCTAAACTTTGCCGGATTTGTTCATGTCGAATTAAAATAAGTCTACAGAGTTCAAGAGCAAAAGCCAAAAACGCAAGTGAGTACATAAAGGAAATTTTCCAAATTCATGGAATAACACTTTGCAGGACACTGCAGATCAGCATCCATCTAAACTATGTGAAAAGTGTGAAAGAAAGCTACGACGTCAGAGGGATGGTACACGAAATTACTCTGAAACAACTTTGACATAAACACAGCATATTCAGAAAGAGTGGCCAGTACACACCAGGACTGGCAATTGTTTTATTTGCAATCTAATCACACAAACAAGCAAGGGAGGATCATCAACACACTCAAGAAAAAACTGTGGTAGACCTAAACAGGCTGAAACTGAACTAACAATTCTTCCATTTTCTTGCGATCAAGAGAACATTTTTAATCATCTGGTGGATGGACAAGAGACCGTCGATATTCCCAACACTCTGGACATAATTGGACACAAATGGGAAGAGTCTTTGTTTACTTGTCCAATTTGTTTGTCAATACTTGGTACACCCTCCTTGCAGACACACTGCCAACACAACTACTGTGCCAAATGCTTGTCGTTATGTTTTAAATATGGCGGATCTGCAACCTTAAGCTGCCCAGTGTGTTCACAACCAGCAAACTACAGTGAACTAACACTTATCCCAAGAGTACTAAAAGTACAACTACAAAATCTTGATGTTGTGTGTACACGGTGTGGTGGTTTTGGGCAAATTTAAAAATTTATAAAACACGAATGTAAGGCCCACTCCACCATCAATAAATGTACATCAAAACAATCTAACACAGAACACAACAACGACAGTCAACAAGGCAACTTAAATCCATCTTCTGCTGCCAAGTTGCTGAAAGAGCTAGCCAGTAAGCATCAAGTGGGTAGCCCTTTACCACAAGAGATTGAAGAGGCTACTGACAAATGGGTGTGGCTTAAACTTCACAATGCAAAGACTGGAACAGCAAAAATTAAATCAGCTGGTCGGGTAAGTTAAACAAACCAATACACTTTACATTAGCTTTGTATTGACAACTTTGGAATTTCTTCTCACTTAAGCAAATTTTAAATTGTAAAGTGCATAATACTATGTACAAAATGTATAATTAATTTAAAATATTTACAGAATAAATTGTTTACATATTTATTGAATATTTATTGTGTAGTAAATTTACACTTCTAAGAACATCACAATTGAACTTTTTTCATGCAAAGTTTTTGAAACTCGCAATCGTTATAAGTCTGATACTAAGTTACTGTTTTAAATGGGTTTTCACAGCCAGCTCATATCCAGAAAGTCACCATTCCATCAAAGTCAAGTGACAGTGTATGCAAATCATACAAACGCCAGCGTAGAGCTGTGATTTCTACGTTCGGAGAATTGAAACAGTTAGCAAGGGGTCAACTCAAACACAACAAGCTGATGAGGTACAAGCACTGACAGATGAAGAGACATCCAAAATTCTTCAGTATGCAAAGTGTGCTTCAATGACCACAGAAATGGCCCTCAGCATGATGAGGGATTGCCATCTTGCTTGGGAGCAGTTGCGGAAACTTAGAAGGTATGCACATTTATAGGTACTTGTGTAATAAGATTAAAATTTGTTTTTAAAAATTGATTCATTTTAAATTATATATACAGCAGATTATTAAATAAAACGACCACACATATGAAATAAATAGATTATAAATAAATATATTTAAATACATGGATTTTATCAGTGTCATCGATTCGTGACAATAAATATATTTAATAAATATACTTTAATTGCACTAACTAATTGCACTAAAATTAATTGTCTTTAATCCTTTCTTATAGATACATTGAAGCTTCAAGCAATGTAAAGCTGTGTTCAGAGAGGCAGCTAAGAAAAAAACGAGACAGCCTTCTTCAGGACAACATTCGTGGGGAGCTTGTTCAAGTTTTATTCAACAGCTCTGCAGCAGAAGGGATGAATGGTCTAGAAACCAAAGATGTCCCTTTTGTTTAACTTAAGCAGCATGATCTTAGACTATCTTGATTGCCTTGACAGGTAATTTTTACATTTTTATTCCCCTTCATCAATCCTTAGACTGAGTTAAAAAAAAACATAATTTGTTTTCACAACAAATATTTCAATGTACTTTGCTTTTTCTTCACACAGCCAAAGACTGCTCACATGGTATGATGGTCTTATTCCCGACAATGAAATTTGGCTGAAAGTCGGAGGCGATAAGGGTGGTAACTCATTTAAAATGAGTTTCCAAATCGTCAACGTAAACAAGCCAAATTCCTGGAGAACACTGTCGTCTTTGCTTGCTATGAAGGAACCGATTCCCTTGTGAACCTTCAGCGCACAATGCTTGCCATGATGGAACAAATTGCCCTTCTGTCGACGAAAAAATGGCGGTAAATATTGACATTATGTTTACATTTTAGTTTATTGGAGACAATTTTTAGATGCCCTTTAAATTGTCAGTATCACAACAATTTTATTTTTTCCATTTCAGTGATAGATCATTTCGTCTTCTGTGCTTTGGCGATTATGAGCTGTTGAACAAGCTTTATGGAATCAATGGCTGTAATGGTAAGTTTAATTGTGTACAACACAATGAACATGTGTACGTGTATCACTATTTTAATGTTGTTTAATATTTTCTGGAAATGTGTACAATTTTTTTATTTCAGCCAGGTACTGCTGCATTTACTGCACTTTAAGCAAGGAGCAAATGCAGACACCTTTCACAGAGAGATCTTGCTTTCAGCTAAGGACTCTGGATTCCATTAGAGCACAATTTGAACTGTTCACAGAGGATGGTAGCAAGAAATCTCGTGTCTCTTTCAGTGTTGTTCGAGAACCAATGATGCCAATAGAACCTGATCATGTAAGTTTAACACAATACCTTTACATTTAATGTACATAGTGTACATGTAAACAAATCACATGGTCAGTACACAACAATGAAAGAACCATCATATAACATCATGGGTATATGTACATGTACTAAACAAAAGTAACTTCATGTACAATGTCACCATTCACTGTTTGTTCTTATACACACTTGTTCAGTTAATTTGTCCATTTACTACTGCTACATGTAGTGTGTGTGTTTGGAACAGTCTTTGAAGTTTGAATGTTTTTTTTATAGGTTGTACTCCCAAGTCTCCATATATCCTTAGGAGTATTGAAGAAGCTCTTTGACTTGTATGAAAGTGCATGTCATGAGCTAGACTTGAAGCTATTCAAACTGAGATATGAACATGATGCAGAGATGCCAACTTATACGATTTAGGCGTAATTTTTACGATTTGGATAGTCCGTTTACGATTATACGATCCACACTAAGATATTACGATTTTAAACTCAACCATACGTACAAACGTATTTACTGCATAGTTGTAATAGCGGCCTAATGCGAGCGTCAGAAATGTTCGCTGGCATTCCGTAGACTGTGCGTACATTGTGCTAAGTAACATTAGAAACCAGCGAGATGGATCGCCAGTTCGCCCCTGTTTAACACTATGAACTGGGGGCAAATATTCGTGTAGCTAATATTAAGCGCGCTTCAAAAAACTATCGCTGGTATTCTGCACCGCAGTTTATACATTGGGAATATGTAAGCAGCGTTGGAAAACCAGTGAGGTTGAATTATGTTGTACTGAGACCTCGTTGTACTACATGTACATGTATGTCATGTGTGTGCGTGTGATATCGTTTGTTGTTCACGTGTGCAATCGTTCAACGTTGACTGTCCGTGTATGACCATAGTTTTCCTCCATTGTATGACTGGTTTTATATAAAACTTCCAGAAATTGATTATTATCGTAACTGGGCTCCATAGTTTTCCCAAGAATGGCAGCAAATCAGCAGAAGTTCAGGACGGAATACTCCAAAAAATGGGCGTTCATTCAAACATCTCGCCGTGGAGATTCATATGCCTTTTGCAACTCGTGCAACTGTGATATTAATATTTCTCACGCAGGAGCTTACGACATCGAGAAGCACATGAAAACGAAAAAACACATCGACTTTTCACAGGCAGCTTCATCTAGCAGGCGGTTGTCCAGTTTTTTTGGGAGAGATGAGGAGCAGAACCAGGTAATCCGTGCCGAGGTTTTATTTTCCAATTTTCTTGTGGAGCATAATTTACCCCTTGCTGCTGCAGACCACGCCACTGATCTTTTTCCTAAGATGTTTCCGGATTCAGGAATTGCAAAGAAGTACAGTTTTAAGCGTACCAAAACAACAGCAATAGTCCGGTCCATGGCTGCTGATACGAACGGAAAGTACACACAACGTATGAGGGAACAACCATTTAGCTTGTCGGTAGATGGTGGGAACAATCAGGACTATAGTGGTAATTTGTACCCACTTGTCATTAGTGTCTACAACAGTGATCAGGGCCTTATAACACCTGTCCTTGTAAGCCTTCGTCAAGGAAGTGACAGCTCTGGGAAAGGAATCTTTACCTTGCTGGATGGTGAGTTAACAAAAAGAGATGTAACATGGGGGAACTGCATGTCCCTAGGCTGTGACAATGCTTCTGTAATGACTGGAATTCACAAAGGTGTGGCAGCATTTGTGAAAAAGAAAGTTCCAGGAGTGTTTATTGCAGGTTGTCCATGCCACTTGGTAAATCTAGCAGCACAGAAAGCTGCTGAGAAATTGCCTATGGCAGTTGATGAGCTTCTGATAGATGTTTATTACTACCTTGATAAAAGCAGTAAACGGAAGAAGAACTTGGGTGACAAGCAGATTAAGTGTGGTTCTCATCCAGTAAAAATTCTTAAACATTGCAACACCAGATGGCTGTCCCTTGGGATTTGCATTAAGCGACTTCTTGCCCAGTATGAACCATTGACTGATTTCTTCAAAGAAGAGTGCAAAACAATTGCATCTAAAACTGTAAAAACTGTTGGCACCACTTGTCTGAAGCGAAAGGCTGAAGGTTCAAACGATCCACCCTGTGCTGCAAAGAAAGTGAATTCATCATCTACTGTGTCGTCATGCCCAACCAGCAAATCCATTGCAACAGGTGCAAGTACATCGACCCAAGCACAGTCTACTAAAGCAAAACCTGCTCCAGCAAAGCCTACTCCCAGTACCAGTTCAGCTGGAAAGAAACCATCTGGGCAAAAGCCTACAGAAGCATCAAAGCTTAAGCAGATAACAGAATCTCGTGCACAGCGGGTTAAAAGAATTCTGGTTTCACCTCAAACCAAACTATATTGCTGCTTCCTTGATGAAATACTTCCTGTATTTGATGGATTAAATACCTACCTTCAAAACGAAGCCCCTCTCATCCACAGATTACGAAGAGAACTGAACAGTCTGTTGAAGAACTTACTGGTCCGGTTTGTCAAGCCAGCCGTTATCAGGAAGAGTGAAAATGTGTGTGAGGTGAATTTCACACTGAAATTCAATCAGAAAGAAAATTCAGAGCTAGTAGTTGGCGCTCAAGTGAGGAAGTTCATTGATGCAGAAACAAAATCAGAGGAAAATCCCACAGGACGGCTGACTAAAAGTGATTTGGCTACGTTTTACTCAGCTGTGCGCCTCTATTGTGAGACCGCATGTCAGTACATTGCGACAAAGTTCCCCCTAAACGATGAACTTTTACTTCATGCTGAAGTTGTGGATCTGGAATTAAGAGATGAAAAGACATTTGCATCCCTTGCCTACTTCATTAACAGGTTTAGCTGTTTGCTGCCTGACAGTTCTCAGTTAAGCCAACTTGAACAAGAGTTTGCATACTTCCAGGCAGACACACTAACACCAGAAGTACTCTCTATGGATCGCATAGATGCACAGTGGCATGAACTGGGCAAGGTCACATCATCAAATGGGACTCATGTCTACGGCGTTTTGGCTTCTGTAATGCTTGGAATCTTGGTACTTCCTCACTCCAATGCAACCTGTGAACGTATCTTCAGCATGGTGAGAAAAAATCAGACGGATTTTCGTCCGAACCTGCAAGTGGAAACATTGGAAGCACTCCTTGTGCAGAAAAGTGCCATGAACGAACCTTGCCACCGATTCAAACCCAGCAAGCAATTGCTTCAAAAAGCCAAACAAGCCACATATCAATCTCTTCGGCACTAAGAGGGCATGAGAAACACAGGTAAGTTAAAATACATGTATTACAATACTGAACTCCTGCTTGATGACACAACGAATTCCACTCGGTAAAAATAATTAGCCCAAAAAAGTAATTTTTAATAACCCAACCATTTCCCCTAAAAATCTCACCTTCATTTCCTGCTGTAAACCAGGAGAAAATGTTAGGAAAAGGTGCCAGGAAATGCCTCAGATTGCACTACAGAGCATCTAGAACCCAAATTTTTCCGGGGCCCTAAGGCGGGCCCCGGACCCCACGCCGTAAGGGCTCGCGCTTCATTAATAACAAAAACACGGTGTTCGGTTGGACGTTACGTGATGACGTAGTTCAAAAACATTGAACCATAAAGATGTTTTTTATACAAATGTGTCGTTATTTTATAGTTAAACTTGTATCACACTTTTGAACGCCTTGTTTCTTCACAAATGCAATAATTATGTTTGTGTGAGATTGGCATCAGTTTTTTTGTTTGCAACTTATGAAAGCCCTTTAAAAATCTAGCTCACCCCTGCACTTGATGCTGTACACAGATTTGATAATCAACAGCGCCCTCTTTGGTGGGCAAAAAGAGAGCGCTGTTGGGAATTCCCCCAAAATCTTTTGCGCCATATGATTTTTACACATTTTATTGTTATTCAATACCTGATGACGTCATTATGACGCAATTAGGCTTGTGTTGTCTTAAAAATACTAGGGTTCAACTATCTATTGAGTTTCAAGGTTCAAATCAATCTCAATCTTGAGTTATGCCGTAGATAAGCTCAAAAGTTGTTTTTTTATGAAAAAAAGCACGAAGGCGAATTTTGACCCGACCTTGGACCCGGAAGTTAAGGTCGTACGATTATAGCGTTAACTTTTCAAATGTTGTCAAAGTCTTTATTGTTATTCAATACCTGATGACGTCATTATGACGCAATTAGGCCTGTGTTGTCTTAAAAATACTAGGGTTCAACTATCTATTGAGTTTCAAGGTTCAAATCAATCTCAATCTTGAGTTATGCCGTAGATAAGCTCAAAAGTTGTTTTTTTATGAAAAAAAGCACGAAGGCGAATTTTGACCCGACCTTGGACCCGGAAGTTAAGGTCGTACGATTTTAGCGTTAACTTTTCAAATGTTGTCAAAGTCTTTATCTATCCGATGCCCAACATAGCTTTTATATTTGTTGAGATACAGCAACAAGCAAAAGGTAATTTTTTAACATTAAAAACCCTGTCATGATGTCATCAATGACGTCATCATTCCAAAAAAGTGGTAGTTTTATCAACTCACTGGTGCCTATACTGTACATAGGAAGTTTTAAGTTTATACAAGCTTAACTTTTGTTTAAAAGCTCAAAAGTTGTTTTTTGATGAAAAAAAACGAATAAAAATAAACGAATGCGAACTTTGACCCAAGGCAACGACCCAGAAGTTAAGGTCGTACGATTTTTGTGTTAACTTTTCAAATGTTGCTTAAGTCTTAAACTATCTGATGCCTAAGTATGAACATCATAGCTTGTATATTTGTTGAGATACAGCAACAAGCAAATGGTCATTTTTTAACATTGTCGATTGTCCGCAAGAAAAAGCATACATGCGAAGCTTGCATTAAGTTGAGAGAGAATTTTAGTTTAATTAACAGAACCAAGAACAACTTTGAGCTTCATTTTTATTTGTCCGATCTCATAGCCCGACTGAGAGGAGAATTTCAAGCCCGTACAACGCCGTCAAAGCACAACCCCAATTTGTCAGCACTTGTTTTACGTCACATAAATTCACGCACTTGTTTTGAAACCTCAATACGGGGACCCTTTCTATGGCGCCTTTTTTCTAAACACTCATGTGATCGTGTAATTAAAGTAGTGAAGTATGGCCGACAACAAACGCAAAGAACTTTCAGGGTGTTTTAAGTGTTTTTATCAACCTTTTTACGGAAACTGTTCCTACACTTCCTCAATCATTCATTTATCAATCATATGTCAATACAAATTAAAGTAATAATAATTTTGTCTTTCCATTCTTTACACGATTTTGAACACATCACTTTTAACAAAATATATGACTTGGATACTCAGGTATGATAAGATTAACAGAAATACAAACAGTAAGCTAAAGACATTTTAAAAAGTTGTAATTCTCAACACAGCTTCAGGGAAACATTCGTTACCTTCGGTTGTCAATTCGGTTATGACTGCACGCCGTATCATAGTCTGGTAACGAGAGGGGAATAACAACTACCCCTCTATATAATAACGAACAATAATAACCTTGAAAGTCTTGGTATACGACAACCCAACCTCGATCCCTTTGGTGTACGATCTCGCCGCACCATTTCTTTCACAGATTACCTTGCTTGCTACCTTCCAGGGGTAAATGAAGAGAAGGGTATCAAAACGCCGCGGGTCACATAGGTAGCGAGGCTGACAGGTGCATGCTGGTCTAGCTACAGACCTTTCTTTTGTTGATAAACAAACCGCCTTGGTTGGTATGGTCGGCCGAATGTTGCAGGCAACCGTAAAAACAGACAGTTTAACAAAATTAAAAAGTTCCTGCAAGCCTTCAATTAAATAAATACTACTAACAAATAGTTGTATTGTTTTAAACAAAATCAACGCAATTTAATAATAATTTTACTACAAGGGAGGTAGTGATCTTTTCTTGATTTGCATTTTCGGCTTTCCATAGTTTTCCAACTTGGGCCCAATTCCATAGAGTTGCTAAGCACACAAATTTGCTTAGCATGAAATTTCTGCCTCGATAAAAACAGCGACCAGGGCCCAATTTTATAGCGCTGCTTAGCGGGCGATTTTGTGCTTACCTACTGTGGAATTTCCATTTCATAGCGCGTGCTGCTAACCATAGGCACAAGAAAGGCATATGCTAACCTTCCGGTGCTTACCGCACAAAATTATTTGACGTCACAATGCAAATCCATAGTAAACGCACAATATGGCCACCCAATTCTTCCGCTAATCTGTGAAATACGCTTGCACGAAAATTTGCTTACTGTTAAGCAGCACTATATGCTCAGCGGGCCCAATTTCATAGCGCTGCTTAGCAGCTGATTTTGTGCTTTACTGTGCAATTTCTATTTCATATTGCTGCTAACCGTAACCACGTGAAAAGGCATGCTAACCATCCGGTGCTTACCGCACAAAAATAAATGACGTCACAATGCAAATACAAACATGCAATATGGCCACCCAATTTTTCTGCTAACCTGTGAAATACGCTAAGGCTCAAGCAATTTTTTCCGCTTCAGTAAGCACGCAATTTTGCTTAACGTTAAGCAGCACTATGAAATTGGGCCAGTGGGTTGACATTGGCAAAAGAAAGGTCTTATCGCTAGTTAACGCATGCCCAATGGGTGTTTGAGAAAAGGTCTAGAATGTATTTTGACAACCCAACCCAACCAAACATTTTTTGGTCATCGGTTGAGCGTTATGTGTCGGTTGACCCTTTTTATGAAACGTGCTAATTACGTTCACGCATGCGTAAAGACCCCCCTGTTGGTTGGCAAACGCCACATGAGTTCTTGTGCACAAAGCAGACACACAATCGCTTGTGCGTCACGCACCCCGGCATTATAATGATTGCCTGCTAAAAAAAAATAGGATTACCCACCGCGGCTGTTTGCTTATCCTGTAATCAAGTGGAACTTTGGTTGGTAATAATGCTGTTTTTATCAAAGCAAAAGTTTCATGCTAAGCAAATTGTTGGGCTCAGCAGCTTTTTGAACCCTTTTCTGACCCTTCCCATGAAATATGGTAATCACATACACGCATGCGTACAGACCCTGTTGTTTTTTTTCCCCAGAAATAAACAAACCCAGAAACATCACAAGAAACCAGTTTTAATACTCATTTCTGATTGGCTACTAACCTCCACCTATAGCGCACTTGCAAGCCGTGTGCAAATTTATTTGCACAGTAACAATAATAATTGTAAACACATTCTAAAGATGTTTCTGAAATGTGTTTTATTTTTAGTCTCAAAATTGTCGCTTTCTTGAAAAACAAACATAAAACTTCAATTTTTCTGCGCACAAAAGGTCAAACTCTACAATCCATACAATCGAACCAATATTTAATACATCTATAATGCTGGCTCAATACAGGAAAAGTTTTATCTTATATGTACAAATATAATTTTATGCAATTGTGTTCAAAAATGAAATTATAATGTCATATCAGCTCTATCTCTGATGATGTCACAAGCTCTGTTTCATCTAGCTTTTAGTGATTGTAATTGTGACAATAACTTCGCAAAAACATGTTTTTAAGGGCTTTTCTAGAAATAAACAAACCCAAAAGCATCGCAAGAAACCAGTTTTAGTACTCGTTTCTGATTGGCTACTAACCGCCACCTATAGCGCACTTGCAAGCCAGGTGCAAATTTACTTGCACAGCAACAATAATAATTGTAAACACATTCTAAAGATGTTTCTGAAATGTGTTATAATTTTAACCTCAAAATTGTCGCTTTCTTGAAAAACAAACATAAAACTTCAAATTTTCTGCGCACAAAAGGTCAAACTCTCTACAATCCATACAATCGAACCGTTATTTAATACATCTATAATGCTGGCTCAATACAGGAAACGTTTTATCTTATAATGTACAAATATAACTTTATGCAATTGTGTTCAAAAATGAAATTATAATGTCTTATCAGCTGTGTGTCTGATGATTTCACAAGCTCTGTTTCATCTAGCTTTTAGTGATTATAATTGTGACAATAACTTCGCAAAAACATGTTTTTAAGGGCTTTTCTAGAAGTAAACAAACTCAAAAACATCGCAAGAAACCAGTTTTAATACTCGTTTCTGATTGGCTACTAACCTCCACCTATAGCACGTTTGCAAGCCGTGTGCAAATATACTGCGCAGCAACAATAATAATTGTAAAACACATTCTAAAGATGTTACTGAAATGTGTTTTATTTTTAACCACAAAATTGTCGCTTTCTTCAAAAAACGAACAAAAAACTTCAAATTTTCTGCACACAAAAGGTCAAACTCTCTACAATCCATACAATCAAATCATAATTTCTATACAATTATAATTCTGGTTCAAAACAGGCAGTGTTTTATCTTATATATACAGATATTATTCATACATTTGTGTTTATAAATGAAATTAGAATTTCATATCAGCCCTATTATTGTTGATGTCACCAATTCTGTTTCATCTAGTTTCTATCGACAACTATAAATGTAACATCAAATTCACAAAAACGTGTTTTGAGGACATTTCCAGAAATAAAACAACACAGAAACATCACCAGAAATCAATTTTAACACTCGTTTCTTATTGGCTTATACTAGAATCTCGCTTCTTATTGGCTTAGACAAAAACCTTGCACTTATTGGCTTATTGTATTGCTTCTGATTGGATGAAAGTGCAATACTAATTACCATATCTATACCATCACTGGACAAACAAAAAGTGTCCATTCATTGGCTAATGTATCTATTCTTGATTGGTTAAACTCCAAATATCACAATCTTGATTGTTATCGGCAGAATTAGAAACCATGCACTCATTGGCTAACGCAAATGCTTCCAATTGTCTAAAGCTAAAAGTCTCACATCCTTCAACATGATTGGCTTAAATTATTTTGCTCCAAATCCTCAACAAAACTATATAATGCAGAAGAGGTAAACAACAATCAGTCTCATAAGTTCTGTGTTACAACTCAGTGCACGTTATACTCCTGTACAAATTCAGCAAGTAGTCTTCAGCCTGTGTCTCCAATCTCCAGTCCCTAATCTTTAGCTGTTTATACCAGCTTATGTAAGTATCAACAAATTTAAACTGATCCGCCGAACTGTTCAATAATAACTTGGATACGGCGTCCCGAGGATCAGAGGGCAAATTAACATGTTCAACAAAGTCAGGAAAATATGCGGACATCAGTCCAACTGACTTGAGAACTTTTAAGTACAGATACCCCTTTTCCAACACTGATTACAATTCTTCCTCAAACCCTATCACACTTAAAAAACTTCACATTGTGTAATTTAAATCAATCAATTACTGTGATTTACTTTACAGACCAATATGGACACCATCAAGGAGTTCAAGCACTCAACAGACACCAACAAACCATACCAAAGAGGCATAAGAGCTAAAATAATTAAGATCAGGCAAAACACCAAAGCTCAGGAACTCAGCCTTGCTGACCACACTGGTGCAATTAAATGTGTCGCATACGACAACGTGTGTGAAGCCTACCATCAAGGCCAGGTAATCATGATGCGCCAATACGAAAAGGGTGCAAGTGGAATCATGATGCTCAATAAGCATGCATTTATTCGTCCCTGTCCATCACTTAAACAAGCAATTAGTGATGACATCATGAGTGCTGCAATTCAACTTGAAGATCCACCAGTGCCACCAATAGTTGCCATCTCGTCAATCACCACAGATACTCAAAGTTCTTCTGTATCTGTTGAGGGAGTGATAACACATGTAAGTACTTAACCACAACAATTAATTGACTTACTCTAGAGCTCTCTTTTTGTGGGCTTGCAACTATTTTGTTGGACGTTAGAAAGAATGACCAGCACAAACATCAAACAAACAAAACAAACAACTATGTAGAAATTCAAATAGTTTTAACAAAAAGGGAAATGTATGATCCAGTGCCGAGCTGTTGTATGTTTACCTTTGTAGCATTGTTTTCCAAAATTATGTTGACTACTGTACTGCAGCAAGACTAGGTAAACTATTTTGTTGTTCATCAATACACCTGCAGGAATACAATAATATTATATTTATATTACTAGTGTGGTTTTATATTTGCCCTCATTAGTCGTAATTTTGCTGCTAACATTTTCAATAAAAATCGACTAAAGAGGCTGCAATTAACTATATTTCCACCCTCAAACTATTCTGCTAGAGTCGGACAGTTACTTCGCGGTCCCCCTCGCACAGCCCGACTTCACGCCGTACACAACGTAAAAACCACGGCGTGGGATCAAGCTCCAATCGGGATTCTAACATGGTCTTACTTTCATAAGAAACCTCTTTTGCAGTAGAATACTGGATTTATCAAACAAGAATGTGATTTAAATCAGTGACACAAACATTTAAACCTAATTAAAGGGCTTCGTTTTGACTTTAACAAACTTCTGATGCATGCATGGTTCATCCATACAATACATGCAAGTCTTCCCATCATCATGCCCATGTAATGTTATTGTATCTTTCATAGTTAACTTAAACATAATATTATTAATATTAAAGAACAGAACACAACAACAATCACTGTTCGACATCCCAGTTTAGTGACAAATGGACTGATCATTTTGTTTTAAAGACTATCAAATTAACCTGTGTATACGACGAATCCCTCCAGCCTTCCTTCGCAATCTTGGCTCATCGCGCACACAACAACACGAACGAAACGACAACCGGCGAGCTGTGTTTTCACAAAGCGCGGGAGATAGACCTTTCTGTTAACTATGGCAAGCCGAAAATGCAAAGCCAACAACTGGACACAACTTATAACTGTTCAAACATCATGTTGAATTCGTTGGCAACAATACAACCACAATCATGGGATATGTTTCTTTGTAATTGATAATTTCAGAAATATTCAATGTAATCACACCCTGCAATGTACACATAATAGAAAGCTGCAGGATCCTTTTGCCTCACCTAATTTTCAGTATATACATTTATATAAACATAGCACCAGACTACTACAACAACCCAATTGGCGATCGAGTAGTAATAACGGTGACGCCGGCTCAATACTAATCCAACAAAAAACTTTATTTAGAAATAAATGCCCCTTCATAAAACTAATAGTGCTTTTAAAGATTTCTTACAAACAAAACAAGTGTTGCTCTGTACTGGTATCAACAAACTTGATCTCCAACCACATTTAGCTCTAGGTGTTTCAACACTAGCCCACACACTTGATCTATCTAAACTCTTTTGAAGTTTTAAATTTTTAATTTAGTGCTTCTTTATTTCTATACAGAGTTAACTATACCCCAAACTAACTCTTTGCAAATTAAGTGCAAATCAGTGAAAACACATAACTACTACCCCGAATACAGAAACGCAGCACAACAATGATTACAGGAAACTGTGAATGCATAATCTTGTTTCTATGTCAATTCTTTATTATACAATGTGATTCATAAAACACAATTTACATTTTAACCAATATCATGATTGTTTGATATTTACTTTGCCTTATTGTTGTTACTCATTAAAATTTAACTCTCAAACTGAATAAACAATTGTCTTCAAACTGATACACATTAACCTGTCTGTGTACATCAGTTTTCAAACCAGCAATCTCAAAGTTTACACACATATTTTAACCAACCATTCTAAACTCTTGTTTGTTAACTTATTTATACTTAAAGGATGCAGCACCAAGAATTGTTGGCGCAAAATCGCAAACTGTTCGAAACATTGAAATAGAGGACACAAGTGGATCAATCCAAGTAGCTTTGTGGAACAGTGCCTCTAAAAGCCCCATCAAAGCCGGTGACCGCATCAAGATTACACATATGTCTCCAAGAAACAACAAGTTCTTGCAACGGATGACTCTATCCAGCACAACAAATACAAAGATTGAAGTATGCATACAAACGTTTGCTATAGATACCCATTACTGCATATTTACACCAAACCAAACCAAATTGTATTAATAGATAAATCAAAATAAATAATTAAAACATTATTTTTAACCAAAGCTTACAAAACAAAGATATAATCACACAAACTCTATGTAAATAACTACTGCAGTTTATATAATTTGTTACTTTTTATATTTATTTATTCCTGTTTTTACAGGTGTTGCCAGAACAGATAAAGGACCTTCAAGTTGAGGTAATAACGGTTGAAGGCACTAATGAAGATTCGATCATGTTGGTGTGCCAATATGATGACGCAATCTCCACACTTAATATGCCAAAAGATCTTGCCCAACAGTTATAGCACTCAACAACGTCATCACAGATTATAACTGCACTCGAGCAACAACAAGAGTATACATTTGTTGTGCAGGGCAGAAAAATAATTCGCCTAAGTGGCAGAGAGCAGCCCGGAGAGCAGCCCATGGGCAGAGAGCAGCGAGATAAGCAGCCCACAGAGCAGCCCAGAGAGCAGCCCCGTACCCCAAAACCAAGGCCTTCCACTTCCAGTTCTAAGGCTTCAACCAAAAAGTCCTCCAAACCCTAAACTTAAAGTTATCACACCATTTCCTGGTTTTCCCTTTAACTTAATTTCTACTTGTGTTAAAACAGTTTCCTTACAAAATATTGTACAACCAAAGTTTGCAAGTGGCAAACAGTATAGTTTCATTTACACTTCTTTGTTTTCAAATCACAACAAATTCCATGTGATTTGAGAGTATCTCTACAATTTTCAATAGCCGCCAGGATATTCTTTTTTTTTGTTTACCTTTTTTGTGCAGCGCCTCGCCTTTTCAAAAGTCAATAGAGGGCGCGATTTTTCATCACATTTATTTTTGTCGTACAATTGTCACATCAGCAAATTGCCAAGATATAGGGCAAGACCCATTATTTTGAGACATCTGTTGCCACAAAACCTAGGCAGCTCAGCAAAGTGAGTGTTCTCATTTTATTTTAGCATTGGTATTGAGTATATTGAGTAATTTGGAAGTATTTTGTTATGCAAAACTAAGGTTTTTGTCAAGTGGAAATTACACTCGTGTACATGTTTGTACATGACATGTAGGCACGTTGCTCTGTATTATACGTTCATGTATGCGTTATTGATGCCATTGATTATAGTCCTAATTGATTATATAGATTGAGTCAAAGTATGGCCTTGGTTCATGTATTTATTGCAATTTGTTATTTTCTCTTTATATATTTTAGTTGAACCACCACCAATCCACCAAATCACCAATCACTAGACTACACCACCAATCCACCAAATCACCAATCACTAGACTACAGTACCAACCACCAACTACCGCCATCTAATCAAAGTAATTATCGTCAACCTACCAGTATAATACTACCGCCATCCAGTAAGTTAATTGCCACCTCTATTTCACCAGTCAGCCGTCAACACTAATTAGTAATCTTGTATACCATCAGAACTCAATCGTCAAATCAAAGTTTATTCGTCACAGTAATTATAAAGTAATTCTACCTGCGGATCAAGAACAATAAAGAAAGTTTTGCAGTTAATTTGGTGCGTCTCATTGCTGAGTAACATATTCCTAAACTTAAGTAAAACGACGATCTGTAGCATCATATAGGCTACATATAATATCACTTTGTTCAATTCATAAGCTAATAAAAACACGCAATTTGCACTGACAAATTTCAACCCAATATCCTCAAACAACGACTTTGTTGGCTTCATCCTTGTCCTTCACTTAAACAGCTGAACTGGTTCAAGACTGAAGTCGATCAATCAAACTCTTCTCTCTGTGTTGATCTTGAAGCTGATTCAACTGTGACTGTTCAAAGAATAATCATACAAGTGCAGTGTACAATTAGTTAGGTAACATCCATCTATTACAAAAACAGTATCAGAACCATATTGTTTGCAAAACACAAACCCTACTCATCATGAACTTCATTAATAACAAAACCTTAATCAGAGAAATCAAACTGTTAAAATCAAACAAACACCAAATCTCATGAGCTTACATTATCTCACCTATACACTGACCATTTTGGACTCAATTTTCACAGAGCTGTTTGATGGTGAGCAAACTTTCTAGCTAACCATGGCAGAACATAATAAAGCAACCTTGCACATTAACAACCTATTTTGTTTGTCAAAGGTTGTCAATAGCATGACATTTGAAATAAATTCTCCTACATGTGTATCTGTATACCCTTACTCAGTTTACATTTTTGTTTGTAAAAGATCACTTTTTTAAGTACTGATTTATGTAAATAAGATACCAGTAATTAAGTTTTATTAGTAAAATCAACAATTTGTTTGCAACTGGATAGAAAGACTATTTGTAACATTTTCTTTTGTTTTTTTGTAAATTCTTGCCATGTAAAACTAGGTGAATTATCATTGTTTAATATTACACAGTGAGCAGTGTCTACAAAACAATTTACCTCCAATGGACCTGTACAGTCAGAACTTGAAATCTTCTCAGGTGATTCTCTGTTCAGGCAACCACTTCCAAGCAATCTATAATAAAAAAAGAACATTAACATTTGTATTGGCACAGTACTTTCTTAAGGACTTTTAACAAGTAGTCCTGACAAGAATGTCTCTGCAGCTGAGAAATATTTGTGCATAGTGCAATTGGTTGCCTCCATAAGATCTGAACAAACTGCCTGGTTTGTCAACACCTTTTATATATTGATCACTTAAACTTCAGAAATAATCATTTTCTAGGAACACTCTACTGTATTCCCTAATTCCTACACTTTTAATTGTATGTAATAATTATTGTTATATTTTATAATTTGTAATAACAATAAAATAAACACAAATGTTATTACATAACATCTGCTTTTGTTTAAACTGTTTATTTCATTGTCTATTGTATATTATGTTTTTACCAGCAGCTTCACATTCAAAATAATAAAAACAGTTAAATATTAGGCTGCCCACTTCATCACAAAACTCTACATAAAGACCACAGTGACAGTTTGATTGCATGCAAATTAAAATTTTCGATTTCTCTAATCACCATGCAACCAGTCCTAACTTTTTCTCTTTGTTTCTCCACTTTCTTAACTACACCGTGTAAACACTAAATGCACAACCAGAAAAGGGCCGATGATGATAAAAATTTAAAATGGCAAAAAGACTTTCCAAAAAATTCGCATGCCAGGAATATGTCTGTCAAACTTGTTTCTGAGGCCCTACTATACAAATTCACATTAAAATCCATCAAATTAGATTTGACTACCTCAAATTAGATTTGAAATTGTCTCAAAAGTCAAACATATGATTTCATTGTTTCAATGTTCCTTATCAAATACAATTCCACAGAATTGACACTTCACACTTGGTCAGAAGAAAAGGGCTTATTTTTCAATAAGTTATAATATAATTATTAATAAACACAACAATGATCATCAAAAATCACAACTGAAAAGGTACTCACTTCTTTGACAACACTCTAGGATAATCAGGTTTCCATAACCTTAAAGTTAAAGCTGATAACTGGTGGTTTTATTACAAACTAACTTTTCGGCTAAGAAGTGCACAAAGTGCTACAGCCGACAGTGTGACAGTCTTCCTCTATGCAAACCCAATGAGTCATCACAGTGAAAAACATGGCTGGCTGACAAAAACAACATGTAAACAACTACAGTCACTAGATGGCGCTCGTCAACATTTTGTCAATCTCAAACACTGACTCAGGAACCAGCATGATAAAACGAAGAAGGCAACGAAAAACCAGAACATTATTTTCTCCTACAAGTAAAGTACATGTAAATATGCAATACATTTACTTTTTTTTTTAAAGTAAAACCTATTAACACTTTACAGTCGATTCATTAAAATGTTACGCTCTGTAGGAAAAAAGTTATCTTAAGCCGTGTTCCCATTGGACTTATTTTTGCTAAAGTACCGCGACTTTTCTGTAGAATGACAAAATTTAATCCAATGGGAACGCATGTTAAACTGACCTCCCTGTCAACTTACCGCGACCGTGATGTAAAACTAACAGGCCGAATGAGGTCGCGGAAGACTTCCGCGCAGCCACGGTAAGTTATCAGGGCCGATAAAAAGTCCAATGGGAACGCTCCGCGCTGTAAACCTACCGCGACCACGGTGTAAAACGCTTTGCAAATAACACCACTTCCTGTAGCTGTATACACACAGAGGGCGCGCGAAAATGGAAGTATGGTTCCCTGTCTCGTTTGCACTGACCATTATACCATATGCAGCGTGTGTACATGTACCATGTAATACAAAACAACGCTATTTTCCAATTTCGTCCAGTTGGTACTATACTACAGTACTACTTTGGTAAGAAATGTGGCAGATTTGATCAATTTTGTGAGGAGTTTAATAGGGCTAGGCGAATGTGAAAATGCTGATGAAGGAACAGGTGAAATGATGGTGGATATTCAGTCAGTGCAAACGTCGTATCCTGCTTAGGTCAAAGGTGACTGTGCACAGCGCCCCCGATGTGTGACGACCTGCCAGTTTTGGAGAGCGAGTTAGCTGTTCCGTCGTGGAATTTAAGTCCAGGTGGGAACGCACGGTAGAACTACACCTAATCCAGTCACGGTAACTTTCCGCGTGGCCGCGGAAGAAAAAGTCCAATGGGAACACGGCTTTAGAAAAAACAGAAACCTATGCACACGGTATCTTCACGTGCGTCATTCGTGTAAGTGCACCTTAATAATAATTTTTGTAAAAGTAATAACATGGCTAGTGTGAAACTGATTCATTAAAGTAATAAGAATCCAATCAAATTGAAAAAAATAATATTAAATTATTAGCTTCGTGCTGTTTGATGAATGTGATAGATATACAATGAACATGAGGGCTGCTAGTAATAACTATTAAGGAAGTTTCGTAATCTGCAGCGCATAAAAAAAATTTGATAAAAAGGAAGTCAAAAAATAATGCTCTGTATGATTTATAACAATTATTGACCCTTTTGAACGAAATTACTTATTTATTTCAGATAATGAAGTGAACAGCGCCCTCTTTTGACAAAATAAATATTGCTTTAGTTTGCTAACTTTTTTTGTGTAATTTTACTGAGCACCTACATGTACTTTCTCTCGATACGAATTTATTTAAAAAAATTTCTTCTCCTCTAAATAGCTTCGTTTTTAGTCTATTTTCAAGGCGTTTTCAACTAACATTTCTTTTCCGGTTAGTTAGTCTCTTCTTCAGTCGTCATTATGCATAAGGCTCCAACCACAAAAGCTATTTTGACAATCTATACATCATAATGAAAGGGCTTTAAGTGCGTAGTCTGTTTTCAAGGCGTTTCCAACAAACATTTCCCTTCCGGTTAGTTAGTCTCTTCTCCAGTCGTCATCATGCATAAGTTCCTATGCCCTCAACCACAAAAGCTATTTTGACAATCTACATCATATGAAAGGGCGTTACGTACGTAGTCTGTTTTCAAGGCGTTTTGAACAACATTTCCCTTCCGGTTAGTTAGTCTCTTCTCCAGTCGTCAGTATTCATCAGTTCACAATTTCCTCGACTACAAAAGCTGTTTTGACAATCTATACATCATATGAAAGGGCCTCGCGTACTTCACAAAAATGGGTATGTTGGTGACCTTCTCTTGACCTTTTTAAACCGGAAGTGCTTGTAAAATGCTTTGAAAGGGCTTTATTTAAAGGCTTTTAGGTTGAAACTTACACTTTTTGATGCTTTACCATAAAATTATTACACATCGAGAAAACTGTTTGGTTATAATTTATTTGCAATTTGACGAGCTATCAACAACATTTTTTTCATTGATTCAAACACTGACCCAACAATAGCCGAACACCTAGTGTTTGTTTCTACAAACACTATATCTAGTTTTTTGGGGGTTTTTCTTATTCTTCTCGCTGTCGATTGTCCGCAAGAAAAAGCATAGATGCGAAGCTTGCATTAAGTTGAAACTTTGCACACAGGTAGACAATAACAAGTTTATGATGCAAAAGTTGTTACGTCACGATGACGTCAGCAGTTGACGAGATACACTAATTCAAAGTTTATTATTTAAAAAAATCATAACTTTTGATTTACTTGAGGGATTTTTACAATCAATACATCATTGGAAAGGACATTTAAAACTCTGTAAACGCCTCACAGACATGACCCCATTTTGATTTTGTCTTCCGGCTTAAAAGAGAGGTTGAAAATTTCAAAATACACGTCTAAAGAACAACGTAAATCCCCCGTTGGTATGTGCATAAACGTTACACTTAGGCATACACAACGTGTAGTGTATTAGCAGTGCGGGAGAGTCACGCTCCAGTGTTCATCCGTAGAGTGCGAAAAGCTTCATGTAGAATAGTCTTCGTTCAAGGCGTTTAACCTTTTGACCATGTCTTCTGGTTCAAATCGAATTTATTGTACATTATCTACAACCGTACTGCATATCGGGCTTGGTCAGTACTTGGATGGGAGACCAATTGGCGACCAAATTTTGTATTTTGTATTTTTTTTTCCTTTTTTGCATTAAGTTGAAACTTTGCACACAGGTAGACAATAACCAGTAGATGATGCAAAAGTTGTTACGTCACGATGACGTCATCAGTTGACGAGATACACTAATTCAAAGTTTATTATTTCAAAAAATCATAACTTTTGATCTACATGAGGGATTTTTACAATCAATACATCATCGGAAAGAGCATTATAAACTCCGTAAACGCCTCACAGACATGACCCTGTTTAGATTTTTGTCTTCCGGCTCAAAAGAGAGGTTGAAAATTTCAAAATTCACGTCTAAATAACAATGTAAATCCCCGTTGGTATGTGCATAAACATTACACTTAGGCATACACACAACGTGTAGTGTATTAGCTGTGCGGGAGAGTCACGCTCCAGTGATCATCCATAGAGCGCGAAAAAGCTTTATGTAGAATAGTCTACGTTCAAGGCGTTTAACCTTTTGACCATGTCTTCTGGTTCAAATCAAATTTATTTTATATTATCTACGACCGTACTGCGTTGATTACACCGGTTCCCGTCCGATCACTGAAGTTATGCAAAATCGGGCTTGGTCAGTACTTGGATGGGAGACCAATTGGCGACCAAATTTTGTTTTATTTATTCATTAGCTGTTTCGCTAGCAGGGAAACAGCTCTTGTTTTTGTTAAAGTGCGTGGAAAATGATAGCTTTGAGGGACGGAAACACATATACTTTATAAAACAAGCCCTACTGATTCTAAATAAAATATTACTTTACCATTATCTGTGTATTTGCACTGGAAAAAGAAACGACAACCCTAGCACTCGCATGACCCCCTCTGCCCCCATAACGTAAAAGTAGGACATTGAAATAATGATATGCACGTGACCCCAAAAACGTTATAAAGGAGATCGAGTCACGTGACGCGGAAGTACAGATAGGAGCTTCAACGTGTGTGTGTATGCTGTGTTTCGCCGTAGCAACGTGTATGTGCATATGCTGTGTTTCGCCGTAGCGATGCGAGCTTCGCAATTTTATCCTCTGGTTGTATCCCAGTTTAGTATCATTTAATCTTCGATTTGTGTATCTAAAGTTCAGTGCCGATACCATCAAAATGCCCAAATCGTGTGTTGTAGGCGGGTGCGTCCAACGCTTCAGGTTGCGAGGACATCAGGAGTTGGATACAGGGAATAACCAACAACTTGTATTGGGTGGCAGCGTCTACTCCAGATGGTGACGGCGATTTGATGCTAGCCAAATTTTCAAGTGTTGTCAACCATATCCTCAAGATTCATCATCACGACAGTCTACTCTTCCCACAATGTAGCCACGGAGAGCTTGCAGAAAGAGCACGGCTAACTCCAGGTACAGTCATTTGAAAACATAATGTTTTTTGGGCACAAGCATAAAGAAATTGACTAGAAAGAATAATCTGTGGGCCTGACCCCCCTAACTAATTTATGGGATCTGCCCTTGATTTTTGCAATTTTCCAAAGAGTAGATCATAATTGGGTGAAACTTTTAAGTTGGATGATTAAGGTGTACAAAAAAAAATGTACACGTACAGCGCATTAATATTTTGTGCATTCCACCAGCCTTCATTTAAAGGTTCGGCCAAGGTTTTGGCAGTACATACTGCAACACCATGTATGTTATCATACAAGTACATCCTTGTTTATTTTAGAATGTACCTTGCTGCGCTTCATTTCAACGAGAACACCAACAGGGCACAGGCCATGGACAGGGGGGGCAACCCAGCATTCAGCATCTGCTATCCAAGGGCCAAGGAGACAACGGGAGGATATACTGTCAGGAAGGTGCTGATACAGGCCACTCACAGTAAGTGCATGGTTGTGCAAGTATTTACATATGCTGGCACAAGAGGTTTCTTGTCCTGATAAATAATTTCTTTGCAAATAAACTTCAACTGATCAAAGTAATTTTTACTTTTATTTGGGGCACAGTACAAAGACTAAATTTCTGTAAAGATACAGTTGATGTTCAAATCTCCTTTTTTATAGTTTTTTTTCAAATGAACAACTTTTTTTTTGGGGGGGGCACCCCCTTATTTTTTGTATAAAATTTCCCTCGTTTCACAATTTGCGCCTAGTTTTTCACCCTTCACATTCCTCTAGCAATATTTTGCATGCATCAAAGTTCACCAGTTGATTAGGCAAATCCACATAAAGTTTTATGTACACATTGTGGGTTGTGTCCTTATAATTGATTTTATTACATTATAGATTTCAACAAGAGGATCGTGGAAAAGGTTCTGTTACTCTGCGCAGCTGGGGCAGACACCAGAGCCAACTACCCGGAGCTGAAGGCAAATCCTGGATATCTAACAGCCAAGGTAACTCGCCCTAACAAAACACAGGCTGTGAAAGAATTTGTGTCAAGGTTTGGTAAAGCGGTGGAGCCTATGGGAAGACCAGAGGGTACTGAAGGTGTGGTTGTTCCAGCAAGTATTGCAACAAAGAAGAAGAAGAAGAGCAAGCATGCTGACAAAAGGCATACCGAGGGCCAACAAGAGGGAGAACCTTCATCCAGAAAGAAACGCAAGAAGTAAACGCCAAGTTGCCGCTAGCACATTCTTTGTGATTTGGTTAAAGTTGTGTGTAAACCAAAACGGTACATTGAAAACTTGTGAATAAGGACTGTTGCAACTAACACAAAATTGAAAGTTTTTTGGTTTTAACACCTTTGATAAATTCTTGTGAAGCATTAAAATAGATACTGGCAAGGCATGTACCTACCTACAAAGCCACAACAAATATCAACTCGGAATGCTGCGTTTGCCCGATTTAAATAAGCTAAATGTTTACGTGCACAATCTTTATTATACTGTTGCCCACTAACTGTCACTGAACAAAACACAAGAATTAGTCAAATGCGGTCAGTTTCATATTACTAAAAAGAAACGCAATAAGATTTTCTGTGTGAAACACTCGACTGTCAAAGAAACACAAAGAGAACTGGATATTTGGGACCCAAGAATTTACTCTTTGTAAGCAGGACTTCTTTGTTAAGGTATTTTTTAATGACTCGACCAACCTGTTGTACTAAAAATGAACAAACCACAAGATTTAATAAATCGCAGTGCCAATTTTGTACTAAGTGAAAGATTTTTTTTGTAATTTTATATTGCCCATGAAAATGGTGTGTCTGCATTCCACTGCTCACTGGGAAGATGTACAGTTTAGTTTGTTTCAGTTTGTTTACTGCAGTATACATGTGTGGGTGGGGGGGGGGGGTGGGCGGGGGCGACACAATAGAGCATAATCCTTTGATATTCATTATGCATTCATTTCAGCATGCATTTATTGTTACTTGGTTTGCACACTAGAATACTATTCGACTGAACTCGACCAATATAACTAGCCATGGCTACCACTACATTTTCAAATAAAAATGTAACAACGTATTTTTCAAATTTGACATCATGGTGAGGTCTATGACTATTAAATATTAACAAACACATGTACGTTTTTTTTATTGTAAAATACAAATTCTGTTTTATTTTTTCTACTCGTCCATGAGTGCATCACAAAATTGAATTTGACATGGCGTTCCCTCAAATAGATTCAAATAACTTTGAATGTAAAATATTTTGTAAAAAAAAAAAAAAAAAAAATGCAAAGGCCTCTTTTGTAAACTTAACAAAAACGCTTGACCGTTCAGACTCATTTTTGAAAGGCTATCATCATATTTACATTGTGAGGTGTATATTTACTCCTAAACCATGTAAAAGTGTTACTGACATCCAGTTATGTGTTATTATATTGTAAATCTACATGTCATCAAGGTCAGGAAATCTAAACCCTTCATAGTTGCCTCCTTCATCGGGGAAAGTCTTTCTGGTTATCTCCATTATGCATGCTGGGAGGGGCACTCTGTTGTGTCTTCCAAGGTAACCATAACACCACCTGATCACCTGCCGATAAGACACATGTCTGTACTTTCTGTGAAATAAAAAAAAATACCGTTCTGTTTTACAATCAACAAACTGTATATCATTCGTCCATTTGTTACGTTGAATTGACCAATGTACTAGCCAGTATCAGTGTTACCAGGATAAGTGGGATTGACGAAATGGGCTCAAACAAGGAATAATGGGCTTATCAAGAGAGTCGCCTTTATTGTGGGGGTGGGAAGTGTCCTGATACATGTTCATGTATGTACCGGTTCTCATAAAATAGATTATCTGAATATAACAACCAGGTTGTGTGCTTCTATTTCGGTTCAAAAATCTTACAGAAAAAAAAGTTGAAATTTATAAACATTGAAAATTAACTCTTCCCGTGGAAGGTCACCTTCAACAGCTCTAGCCCCATACAGTTGTCGGTACGCATAGTACGCTGTCTCTAGTGTTCCGGGGTTCAGACATGTAGCCGAATACCAGGGATGGTCTGTAAAACATCTGAAACCCTCAGTGTCGACTCCAGTATGAACGATTTTCTCCTGTATGGCTGCAATCTCTTTACAGCAAATGCAGTTATGAACGAACTCCATCACCACACATTTACCACAGGAACACCTTCAATTCAAAAAGCAAGACAATTAATAAGTCAGACATTTTTAAGAGAACTGTGGCATGGAATTTAACTCGACATTCATGTACACAACTCAATTTCACCTGGTTGACATCATGACAAATTAGACACTAACAGTTACAGAAAACTACTCACAGACAAAGGTGTCTTTGCATTGTATGATTGTGTAGATAGACGAGCGAGTAAGGCCTATGAGCCAAATGACCTGGTATACACCGTACATGGGTACGTGTTTTGCTGTCATCAATATCAGCAAAAGCCTACATTCACCGGCTATGTTTTTTTATGTAAAATCAGTGAACTATACTACATGTGTACGTCAATGATTCAGAAATTAAAATTACCAGTCGGTATTGTTCAATCGTTCGTTGTTGGCAGCTTGGTCATTCCCATCTTGTTCTTCATCGGGGTCGGCGTCGTCAGCAGCAGCAGCGTCACCTTGCTGTTGGCGTGGTCTTGCCAGTGGCTCGAATCTATATGGTTCAGCCCCACGAACCACCTCATCCTCATCGTCTGGCTCAACGTCATCGCTGTCTCCCGATCCCCCTGAGGTACTTTCAGATCCTTCACTGGAACCATCAGAATCTACACTGATTTCTTCTCAAAATTCGTCACCGGAGTTTTCAGAGTCTGACATGTTTACTTCGTCGAAGAAAGAATCAGCGGACAATAAATGAAATAATGCACGCCCACATTACATGTGGGGCTTGCGTAGCGTGCGTGAGTTGTATGGGTACCAGACTTAGTCAGTCTCCTTTATGACGTCACAGCCATTGCGCAACAACCAATCGTGACCTCTGCATTTTCAGAATCGCGACGCGCGGGCTTTTTAAAAATTCCTTTTTTTAATCTTTTTACAATTTCGAAAAATTATCTTTGTATACTTATATATTGTGTTTGATACATCAGCAACTAGATTTTGAAAGTGGATTGAATGGAAACTTCTCGTTTTCCACGCACTTTAAAGTTTTTTTATTATTTTTTTTTTAGCTGTTTCGTAGCGAAGCGCAGCGAAACAGCTCTTGTTTTTGTTAAAGTTTTGTTTATTATTGTTTTTTTTTAGCTGTTTCGTAGCGAAGCGCAGCGAAACAGCTCTTGTTTTTGTTAAAAAAAATTTTATTATTGTTTTTAGCTGTTTCGTAGCGAAGCACAGCGAAACAGCTCTTGTTTTTGTTAAAGTTTTTTTTATTATTAGCTGTTTCGTAGCGAAGCGCAGCGAAACAGCTCTTGTTTTTGTTAAAGTTTTTTTAGCTGTTTCGTAGCGAAGCGCAGCGAAACAGCTCTTGTTTTTGTTAAAGTTTTTTTTATTATTGTTTTTTTTTTTATTTGTCTGATTCAGTACTCGCAATTTTTTGCATAGTTCCCAAAGAGCAATTGCAATGAAACTTTCAGGGATTGAAGGTTATGGTGCAATAATGATCCTAAAGCAAGGATGTCATGATGACGTCATCACTGGTCACGTGACGTCATCTTAAAGGTGTCTTATGTTAAATGTTTGAAAATCTATATCAAATCAGCCAAACGAGACCGTAGGTTTCTGTTTGCGGGATGTGGTAGGGATAAATTAGGTCTTCATTTTGTTTTGTGTGCGTGACCTCACATGACCTCTACTTCCGGTTGAAACGGGCAAAAACGGAAGTGCCCTGTAACTCAAAAGTGGTAAAAGTTATGAAGTTGCTTTCCAAGGACGTAAGTGTCTAGCAAGGGTGGGCAGTTCAAAAACATTATTGATGACGTCACAAATTGCAACAGCGCCCTCTAGCGGCAGGTTGAAAACTCGTCAAAATGGACTTTTTGAAGATGTCTGTGGTGAAGTTTTTTGTAATCACTTCAAATTGTAGACACACGTTAACTGTCAGGCAGCCATCATATGTGTGAAGTTTCAGATCAATGACGTCATCGGGGGTCACGTGAAGCGGCCTTAAAGGTGCACTTTTTGAACTAATATAACTCCCTAAGTAACTATGCGATCATGTTGAAACTTGGTAGGTTGTTAGATATTGGCAAGCTTCCGTGAATTGTGAAATGACGTCATGATAACGTCATCACACGATTTTTTATGATTTTTTCTATTTTTGCACCTTTAACACATAAATTGCTATCCGAACATGGTATAATTCAAATTATTTTTTAAATAGCCTGGATTAGTCATAACTGCTGTAAAAAAAATGAATAAATTTCAAATTAAGTGGAACAAAATTTAAAATTTTCTTAACGAAACAGCCTCTGCATTTGTGCACAAATGCAATTATGTCTAGTTTATTATTGTTTTTTTTATTTGTCTGATTCAGTACTCGCAATTTTTTGCATAGTTCCCAAAGAGCAATTGCAATGAAACTTTCAGGGATTGAAGGTTATGGTGCAATAATGATCCTAAAGCAAGGATGTCATGATGACGTCATCAGCGGTCACGTGACGTCATCTTAAAGGTGTTTTATGTTAAATGTTTGAAAATCTATATCAAATCAGCCAAACGAGACCGTAGGTTTCTGTTTGCGGGATGTGGTAGGGATAAATTAGGTCTTCATTTTGTTTCGTGTGCGTGACCTCACATGACCTCTACTTCCGGTTGAAACGGGCAAAAAACGGAAGTGCCCTGTAACTCAAAAGTGGTAAAATTTATGAAGTTGCTTTCCAAGGACGTAAGTGTCTAGCAAGGGTGGGCAGTTCAAAAAAAATATTGATGACGTCACAAATTGCAACAGCGCCCTCTAGCGGCAGGTTGAAAACTCGTCAAAATGGACTTTTTGAAGATGTGTGTGGTGAAGTTTTTTGTAATCACTTCAAATTTTACACACACGTTAACTGTCCGGCAGCCATCATATGTGTGAAGTTTCAGATCAATGACATCATCGGGGGTCACGTGACGCGGCCTTAAAGGTGCACTTTTTGAACTAATATAACTCCCTAAGTGATTATGCGATCATGTTGAAACTTGGTAGGTTGTTAGATATTGGCAAGCTTTCGTGAATTGTGAAATGACGTCATGATAACGTCATCACACGATTTTTTATGATTTTTTCTTTTTTTGCACCTTTAACACATAAATTGCTATCCGAACATGGTATAATTCAAATTATTTTATTAAATAGCCTGGATTAGTCATAACTGCTGTAAAAAAACATGAATAAATTTCAAATTAAGTGGAACAAAATTTAAAATTTTCTTAACGAAACAGCCTCTGCATTTGTGTACAAATGCAATAATGTCTAGTTTATTATTATTTTTTTTTTTTTTTTTTTTATTTGTCTGTTTCAGTACTCGCAATTTTTTGCATAGTTCCCAAAGAGCAATTGCAATGAAACTTTCAGGGATTGAAGGTTATGGTGCATTAATGATCCTAAAGCAAGGATGTCATGATGACCTCATCACTGGTCACGTGACGTCATCTTAAAGGTGTTTTTTGTTAAATGTTTGAAAATCTATATCAAATCAGCCAAACGAGACCGTAGGTTTCTGTTTGCGGGATGTGGTAGGGATAAATTAGGTCTTCATTTTGTTTTGTGTGCTTGACCTCACATGACCTCTACTTCCGGTTGAAACCGGCAAAAAACGGAAGTGCCCTGTAACTCAAAAGTGGTAAAAGTTATGAAGTTGCTTTCCAAGGACGTAAGTGTCTAGCAAGGGTGGGCAGTTCAAAAAAAATATTGATGACGTCACAAATTGCAACAGCGCCCTCTAGCGGCAGGTTGAAAACTCTTAAAAATGGACTTTTTGAAGATGTGTGTGGTGAAGTTTTTTGTAATAACTTCAAATTTTACACACACGTTAACTGTCAGGCAGCCATCATATGTGTGAAGTTTCAGATCAATGACGTCATCGGGGATCACGTGACGCGGCCTTAAAGGGGCACTTTTTGAAGTCGTATAACTCTCGAAGTAATGACGCCATTTTGTTGAAACTTTGTAGATTGTTAGATATTGGCAGGTTCTCGTGAATCGTGAAATGACGTCATGTTGACGTCATCACAAGATTTTTTAAGATTTTTTCTATTTTTGCACCTTTAACACATAAATTGCTATCCGAACATGGTATAATCCAAATTATTTTTTTAAATAGCCTGGATGGGTCATGACTGCTGTTAAAAAAATGAATAAAAATTTCAAATTCAGTTGACAAAATTTAAAATGTCATTAACGAAACAGCTCTGCATTTGTGCACAAATGCAATTATGTCTAGTTATTTTTTTTATTTGTCTGTTTCAGTACTCGCAATTTTTTGCATAGTTCCGAAAAAGCAATTGCAATGAACCTTTCAGGGATTGAAGGTTATGGTGCAATAATGATCCTAAAGCAAGGATGTCATGATGACCTCATCACTGGTCACGTGACGTCATCTTAAAGGTGTTTTATGTTAAATGTTTGAAAATCTATATCAAATCAGCCAAACGAGACCGTAGGTTTCTGTTTGCGGGATGTGGTAGGGATAAATTAGGTCTTCATTTTGTTTCGTGTGCGTGACCTCACATGACCTCTACTTCCGGTTGAAACGGGCAAAAAACGGAAGTGCCCTGTAACTCAAAAGTTGTAAAAGTTATGAAGTTGCTTTCCAAGGACGTAAGTGTCTAGCAAGGGTGGGGAGTTCAAAAAAAATATTGACGACGTCACAAATTGCAATAGCGCCCTCTAGCGGCAGGTTGAAAACTTGTCAAAATGGACTTTATGAAGATGTCTGTGGTGACGTTTTTTGTAATCACTTCAAATTTTACACACACGTTAACTGTCAGACAGCAATCATATGTGTGAAGTTTCAGATCAATGACGTCATCGGGGGTCACGTGACGCGGCCTTAAAGGTGCACTTTTTGAACTAATATTTCTCCCTAAGTGATTATGCGATCATGTTGAAACTTAGTAAGTTGTTGGATATTGACAAGTTCTTTTGAAATGTGAAATGACGTCATGATGACGTCATCACATGATTTTTTATGATTTTTTCCATTTTTGCACCTTTAAATCATAAAATGCTATCCGAACATGGTATAATCCAAATTATTTTTTTTAATAGGCTGGATTGGTCATAACTACTTTTATGCAAAGAGAATTTCAAATTAAGTGGAAATTTTTTTTAAATTTTCTTAACGAAACAGCTCTGCATTTGTGCACAAATGCAATTATGTCTAGTTTTTTTTTTTATTTGTCTGATTCAGTACTCGCAATTTTTTGCATAGTTCCCAAGGAGCAATTGCAATGAAACTTTCAGGGATTGAAGGTTATGGTGCAATAATGATCCTAAAGCAAGGATGTCATGATGACCTCATCACTGGTCACGTGACGTCATCTTAAAGGTGTTTTATGTTAAATGTTTGAAAATCTATATCAAATCAGCCAAACGAGACCGTAGGTTTCTGTTTGCGGGATGTGGTAGGGATAAATTAGGTCTTCATTTTGTTTCGTGTGCGTGACCTCATATGACCTCTACTTCCGGTTGAAACGGGCAAAAAACGGAAGTGCCCTGTAACTCAAAAGTGGTAAAAGTTATGAAGTTGCTTTCCAAGGACGTAAGTGTCTAGCAGGGTGGGCAGTTCCAAAAAAATATTGATGACGTCACAAATTGCAACAGCGCCCTCTAGCGGCAGGTTGAAAACTCGTCAAAATGGACTTTTTGAAGATGTGTGTGGTGAAGTTTTTTGTAATCACTTCAAATTTTACACACACGTTAACTGTCAGGCAGCCATCATATGTGTGAAGTTTCAGATCAATGACGTCATCGGGGATCACGTGACGTGGCCTTAAAGGTGCAATTTTGGAACTAATATAATTCCCTAAGTAACTATGCGATCATGTTGAAACTTTAAAGCTTGTTGGATATTGACAAGTTCTTGTGAATTGTGATATGACGTCATGATGACGTCATCACATGATTTTTAATGATTTTTTCAATTTTTGCACCTTTAATTTTTTTTTTATTTGTCTGATTCAGTACTCGCATTTTTTTGCATAGTTCCCAAAGAGCAATTGCAATGAAACTTTCAGGGATTGAAGGATATGGAGCAATAATAGTCCTACAGCAAGGATGTCATGATGACGTCATCACTAGTCACGTGACGTCATCTTAAAGGTGTTCTATGTTAAATCTTTGAAAATCTATATCATATCAGCCAAACGAGACCGTAGGTTTCTGTTTGCGGGATGTGGTAGGGATAAATTAGGTCTCCATTTTGTTTTGTGTGTGTGACCTCACATGACCTCTACTTCCGGTTTAAACGGGCAAAAAACTTCTTTTTCCGGTTAGTTAGTCTTTTCTTCAGTCGTCATTATGCATAAGGCTCCAACCACAAAAGCTATTTTGACAATCTATACATCATATGAAAGGGCTTTAAGTACGTAGTCTGTTTTCAAGGCGTTTTCAACAAACATTTCCATCCAGTTAGTTAGTCTCTTCTCCAGTCGTCATTATGCATAAGTTCCTAGGCCCTAAACCACAAAAGCTATTTTGGCAATCCACATCATATGAAAGGGCATTACGTAGGTAGTCTGTTTTCAAGGCGTTTTCAACAAACATTTCCCTTCCGGTTAGTTAGTCTCTTCTACAGTCGTCATTATTCATCAGTTCACATTTTCTCGACCACAAAAGCTGTTTTGACAATCGTTACATCATATGAAAGGGCTTCACGTTTTTCACAAAAATGGGTATGTTGGTGACCTTCTCTTGACCTTTTGACCTTTTTAAACCGGAAGTGCCTGTAAAATGCTTTGAAAGAGCCATATTTAAAGGCTTTTAGGTAGAAATGTACACTTTTTGATGCTTTACCATAAAATTATTACACATCGAGTAAACTGGTTGGTTTTGATTTCTTTGCAATTTGACGAGCTATCAACAACACTTTTTTTTATTGATTCAAACACTGACCCAACAATAGCCGAACACCTAGTGTTTGTTTCTACAAACACTTTATCTAGTTTTTTTTTTGGTTGTTCTTATTCTTCTCGCTGTCGATTGTCCGCAAGAAAAAGCGTAGATGCGAAGCTTGCATTAAGTTGAAACTTTGCACACAGGTAGACAATAACCAGTAGATGATGCAAAAGTTGTTACGTCACGATGACGTCAGCAGTTGACGAGATACACTTATTCAAAGTTATTTCAAAAAATCATAACTTTTGATCTACATGAGGGATTTTTGCAATCAATACTTCATCGGAAAGGGCATTAAAAACTCCGTAAACGCCTCACAGACATGACCCCATTTTGATTTTGTCTTCCGGCTCACAAGAGAGGTTGAAAATTTCAAAATTCACGTCCAAAGAACAACGTAAATCCCCCGTTGGTATGTGCATAAACATTACACTTAACCATACACACAACGTGTAGTGTATTAGCTGTGCGGGAGGGTCACGCTCCAGTGATCATCCATAGAGCGCGAAAAAGCTTCATGTAGAATAGTCTTCGTTCAAGGCGTTTAACCTTTTGACCATGTCTTCTGGTTCAAATCGAATTTATTGTACATTATCTACAACCGTACTGCGTATCGGGCTTGGTCAGTACTTGGATGGGAGACCAATTGGCGACCAAATTTTGTATTTTTATTTTTATTTTTTTTCTTAATTCTCCTATAAATAGCTTCGTTTTAGTCTATTTTCAAGGCGTTTTCAACTAACATTTATTTTCCGGTTAGTTAGTCTCTTCTTCAGTCGTCATTATGCATAAGGCTCCAACCACAAAAGCTATTTTGACAATCTATACATCATATGAAAAGGCTTTAAGTACGTAGTCTGTTTTCAAGGCGTTTTCAACAAACATTTCCCTTCCGGTTGGTTAGTCTTTCCTCCAGTCGTCATTATTCATCAGTTCACATTTCCTCGACCACAAAAGCTATTTTGACAATCTATACATCATTTGAAAGGGCCTCACGTACTTCACAAAAATGGGTATGTTGGTGACCTTCTCTTGACCTTTTGAATTTTTTAAACCGGAAGTGCCTATAAAATGCTTTGAAAAGGCATTATTTAAGACTATAGGTTGAAATGTAGACATTGATGCTTACCATATCACACATCGAGAAAACATTTTCGCTTGATTTCTTTGAACTTTAACAACAACACTTTTTTAATTGATCCAAACACTGACCCAACTATAGTTGAACTCCTAGTGTTTGTTTCTACAAACACTGTATCTAGGTTTTTTTTTTTTGGGGGGGGGGTTTTCTTATTCTTCTACCAAGTACGAAATATATAATTAACAGTTACTTTATTTATATATAGCTGCACTTCATTATTGCATTTGCTCCTGCTTCCAGAGGCTTGTCAAAGATTAAAGTCAGTAGACAGTTTTAGTAATTGTCAAAAAAACTCTTCTCACTTTATAGGGAGTTAACAGTTACTTTTTCAACTGAACAATTAGGCACATTTTCACATTAGGTGCGTACTTCCTGAATGAAATATTTTGGGGTTCTGAATTTTCTAACTTCTTTCACATTTTGTATTAAATTGAAAAAGATTGTCCAATATGAAGAAATCATTCTTAACTAATTTTTTTATCTAAGGTTTAACCGTTTTCTTTCACAAGAAAATAATGCGCTTACTGCCATCAACTCCATTTAACGAAGTCATAGAGAGTTGTCACAGAATTCCATCATCTAAGAAATTCCTCTCTATTTGTTTTCTTTAAACTGGATAGCCAAAACAATTTCCATAGCGTGATGCCAGTACCAACAACGGCAAAGGAGCTCCTCCACAAATGGAACTTCATAAACATACTTACTGCAGATCCAGCTTCTCATGGAAACCACTCCAAAATATGGACCATACGATCAGAAAGTAAACAGTCAAACATCATCAAAGAATAAGAGCATGATGAATATGTTTAAAATGTTTGTTGTTTTTAACCAATTAAGATCTGATAGCCGAACATTGCCCAAGCCAAAAGCAAGATTACACTCATAAATATTGCTAAAAGAAATTGTTCCAAACTTGAATTCACATGTATTCCTTTCTTTACAAAAGCTTACAATTTATACATACTCTTTTGGAGCTTCAGAAGTCACAAATTATATCATTTGTACAATTGTTTTAAAGTATAAATGACAAGGTTACAAACGCTTGTTTATTTAAGTAGTTGTTATCAACCAGCTCCGCCCAATTTTACTAACATGCAATTATTTAACTGCTAAGCTCTCTTTCTGTCATGAGGTCTGTCAAACTTGTCACATTCCACAGAACAAATTGTGCACAAACCTGTCGGCTTTGAAGGGCTTTTCATTGTTGTTGTTTTTTTTTTTTCTTAATCAACTGATTAAGATAATCTGTGTTATGTATTCACTAGCGGTGGGCATGCCGGCTGCACTTGTATAATATTTGTTCTGCATAACACGAAAAAAAAAATTAGGGCAGTTTGTGTGCAGTTGGATCATAACTTTTCCATTTCAGCGTTATTTGGATGTGCCGTCAATCCCTTTAAGCCTTCCAGCAGCCGGACGTTCTTTGATCCATTTTGTAGGTGTAGTCTGTGACTTTATCGAGTCCATATGTATTTTGGTATACAATCTTTGAAACTTTCCGAATCTTCTCTCAACAAGTCCAAATCCACTTGATGCCTAATTTTCCTATCGCCCCTTGGGCGGCCATTGGCCATATTTATCACATGTTTTGTGAATAAGTAAGGTAAATATGACTAATAAAATTTACAAAGATCTTTATTTTTTCAAATTTACAGTAAATCTCCTTTCATTTTTGTTTACTTGTAGTACATTTATTTGTTTCAGCGGCCATTTGGAATCAAAATGGCCGCAATTTGAGGCACTAGTACCTGTATATACATTAAGTTTTTTTTTTTCCACAAAATACAACAAAATCTTGAAAAACACACATTTGAGAATGCATCTAATCATGATTATGAAAAATTTCCGCCATTTAAGGTTATACATATACAGTGTGTATTTAGTATAATTTTTCGTCTCATGTGTTTCTTGTGGTTTTTTTTGGGGGGGGGGGGTAGGGATTCGGGTACTTTTTCAAAGTTTCCTCAGATTTACATGAACTTTATTTACAGGGTTTGAAGATAATAATAGTGGAAGTCTTCCCTTTAAATATTACTGAGGTTGTGTAGTTTTTGAGAAATGAGTAAAACAAGTCACAAAATAATTTTAGTCTCAGAAAGACGAAAAAGTATTTAAGCCTGAAAATCCCATTAACCAGTATTGATTTTATGCCAAAACCGTAGCATAACTGGTTAATGTTTTTACTTGCTAAGATTGATACGAAAACTATTTGTTTTACTCATTTCTAAATTAAAAAATCACAAATTGTGTAATTTTGTCGTCCTTATTTGTTCTCGAGAGAAAAAGCCACAAAAATTGGTTTTCGGGGATGGGGAAATTGCCATAAAGTGGATTTTTATACTTAAGTGTTTTAAGATTCAATCCTGAAATTTTCACAAGATTGTAAACAAAATTGCACTAAGGAAAACTTTTTTGACCATATACCAATTGACAAGCTTCTATGTTTTTAGAGCAAAAAGGTACCTGAAAACACAGTTATGGCGGAAATGGCGGCCATTTTGGATTTGTGTAAAGGCTATTGTGATTTTCTGTTTTACTGATCCAAGAAGACCATACATATAAATGTTCATGCTTGTATCACAGATGTACTGCATATACTTCTTTAAATGGCATCCATCAATACCCCAGACAGTTTGGGCATTTCTATTGGCTAAGAAGTGGTCACATGACCATCTTTACCTCACTTTAAACGGCTGATAAAGACATAGCAAGAGCTGTTTAATAAAAAAAAAGAAAAAAAAAGATTTGAGTAACACGAACTCATTTTACATAACTTTATTTATTTTCGAAGAGATGAAAGAACAAAATAAAAATTGTTAAAAAGTGTTACTTTCAAAGACAATAAAACATATATATATGTTTTTTTCATAATCCTTCCAAAAGTTAAAGTTCATTTGGAAATAAAATAGATTCGTAATGAAATCATTTAAAAGCAATTCCTTAAAGGAACACGTTGCCTTGGATCGGACGAGTTGGTCTAAAAAAAAGCGTTTGTAACCGTTTGTTATAAAATGCTTATGATTAGAAAGATAATTTAAAAGTAGAATACAATGATCCACACAAGTTTGCCTCGAAATTGCGTGGTTTTCCTTTTACTGTGCGAACAAACACGGTCGGCCATTTAAGGGAGTCAAAAAATTGACTCTCATAAATGGCCGACCGTGTTAGTCGACGAGGTAAAAGGAAAACCATGCAATTTCGAGGCATGTTTGTGTGGATCATTGTATTCTACTTTTACAGCATCTTTCTACCAATATTCATATTATAACAAACGCTTTTCGAAGACCAACTCGACCGATCCAAGGCAACGTGTTCCTTTAAACGAGGCTGGAGAATTGTAAAAAGTATTCACAAAATATCGTCTGCTCGCTGGTTTCTTTATGTTTAATATTGCCTGACAACTTGGCCCGTAATTTTGACCTTCAATTTGATATATTGGTGATAGTCTGATGAGGAATTTACTGTTGAGGAGGAATTGAGCATCCAAGAGGCAGAACAAACAGAAAATGAAGACCAAGATCAGCCAACAAAAAGGCCTAGGTTCCAGCAGTTCACAGACGATGAAATCACAGCTTTAGAGAAGCAGAACAATTAAAAATCAACGACAAAGATATTGAAAGGTAAGTTAAAGATATACTGTCACGGCATGAAGACATTTGAGCTATGGTCAAAATCCCACTTCTGTTTCTGTTTCTGCCATCCCATTGGACACTTTCGGTAAACAGTATTGCCAAATGCCGACACTTCGTGTATTACAACATAAATTAACAAACCTGTGAAAATTTAGGCTCGATCGAAGTCGGGAGAAAAAAACGTCTTGTCAAAACAACCTTTTCAATCAATCACAAAACTCTGTATGTGGAGTACGTACTGGTGTGGAATTAATTACATTTCGTATGTTTGTGCTTATCTTTAGCTGAACATTCAAGTAATGTTGATGCATTGTCGGATGACCTAGCGCCATCATGTTCTTCACTTACCCAGCTCCTGCAAGTTAGTGAAAATGCACGAAGTTGTTCGTCTACATGTAGTTAAAAATGGCATCACTCATGCAGTTAAGCATTTGAAAAGACCATCTCCTGCTGACCGAAGAAGTAAGAGTAACTGTTGATTGCATGCGGACCATTCACATGAACCCTACAAAGTCACAGTGCTCAACTGTTGCCAAACAAATTGTTGCAAAGTATCCAGATAGCTTTGCAGACACCACTGATGAAGGGGGAAAACTTGGTTGTGAACAATATTCTTTGGTGATGCAGCTGAAGACAAGGGTAGAGCACGTAAACAGGAACAACACAGATTGCACGCCACAGGAAAAGGAAACAGAGTATTAAACATGCAGAGGGTGAACATGGAGCAGCCTGTAGTAGACCGTGGACACATGGATGCAACAATTGGCAACCAAACGACCTTCCGGAGGCTGAAACCCAAGAAAGCCTTGAAGCAAGGTGTGAAGCTAAATACTTGGATGTTCAGCTAAAAATAAGCACAAACATACAAAATGTAATTAATTCCACACCAGTATGTACAGTACACACCACACGAGTGGACAGTCGCGTACGTAAGCACACACGCATTACGTAAACAAATCACGGCGTTATTAAATTCTATATCTATGATCGCGGCAATGTGTGTTCTCTTAAAATTAAAATCGTTCTGTAGTCACGCAACACATCAATCATGTCTGCGCCCCGGGTGGCTTTGAAACGCACAGCAAGTTAGCGCTCTAGTCAATATATATAGCTCTATGATCATTATACATGTCATGATATGTCATGATATATCATGTGACCAATAGTTGAGGTAAGGTAGGCCTAATATTAACAATAATACTGCATGCAAAAGCTTGCGTTACAAAACAAACATTGCTGGTTTTACACTGTAAAACCAAGTGTTTAGGTTTTAAACACAAAGTAAACACCCATCTGTGACACTTTTAAAATACCTTACGCCGTTTATTATGTGTACATGTTTAAATTATAATCATATTCTGTGTTTAAATTCAACACACCGAACGTGTTAAAATAAAAACAGAACAGTGTGTTATCGTGTACACACATCAAGTGTTTAAAACGTAAATAGCAGTGTTTAAACAATAAACACGTATTAAAAAGTAAGCACGTCAATCCGTTCAAATAATAAACACAATGCCTGTGACACTTTTAAAACGTCCAACGTCCAAAGTTAAATGGAACAAACAGTTTTATTCTTTTTTAGTACTTCTGAGAAATCACAAAACTTCACAAAATCTCTGCCTTAATACTAACAAACAACTGTGAGTAACCAGTGCTAAAGTTGAAAAATAAATAACACTATACACGAATTTTTCACTCAAATAATGTTTGTTTTTAAATTGTTTGTCTTTTCCTTCAATATCCTTCTATAATACCTAAAACTCTGCTCTACTGACACAAATCGTTGTTCCTTAATTTGCTGGAAAGACCCATTTATATGTTAACTTATTATAATCACCTTTAGATGTTTTTCTTAAGAGATAAGTATCTTCTTTTCGCCAAGTTTTGCTCCAAATTAAAGCCCAAATTTCAAAACTTTCCCGAACATGTGAGGCGTCCTGGCAAAATGAGACAAAACTGTGTGATTTGTTAACTTTCTTCAGATCCACTGAATTTTTGTAATCTTTGATATATCTACGACATACGTTTTATAGAAACATCAATAAATTTGTGGAGTGTACTTTTGCAATGATTGTAAAACAGTATAAACTAAGGGTTACAAAACAGTCTCGAACTTTAAAGCCCCTTTTCAGCATTTTCTTTTTTTGTGAACAAGAACTGTTGGAGAAAGACTAATCCCGGGGAAAAAATCTTTGGGTAATCCAAATCAAACGTATAATAAACACCAGGCAGAAGAACGACGAAATCTACCGCAGTCTTGGGGTTAGAATCCACCTAATAGAATCCAACTAATGCGGGGCGAGTCTAGGGGTTTCGTCATTGTTAATTTATCAGTTTCAGCAGCATCCCGTTGGGAAAATACAAATTAGAACAAGGTAGAAACTAATTGTGTTAACACCATTACTAAAACTTTTTTCATTGTCTCCTCTCCACACATCTCTGGGCCCTGAGTGAGAACATTGCTAATGCACTGATCAGGCTTTTATGATGGAATTGATAAACCTCGAATTACTCCTTATAGTTTAGTTGGCTTATGTGCATAATTAATGTCTTTCTCTTGGTTTACCATTATGTTTCATTTGAACAGGTGTACAGGGGCACAAGAATACTTTGTTTTCTATTGGGCTTCGGGCATTTTCTTAACATGTATAACTGTAAAAATAACTTTTCCCATCCTTTACAGTTAGGTGTATGCTATACAGGTTTAAAATAAGTATCGTCCAGGAACAATTACCTCGTGTACTGTAACAAAGCTTCTGGACTTTGTGTTGCCATCACATCAAACATCTGCAGAGGGCCCTTAAATAGTTCCTCAAAAGAAATAACAACAGAACTTGTAGTTTACCTTAAAGGAACACGTTGCCTTGGATCGGACGAGTTGGTCTATAAAAAAGCGTTTGTAACCTATAGTTATGAAATGCATATGGTTAGAAAGATGTTTTAAAAGTAGAATACAATGATCCACACAAATTTGCCTCGAAATGGCACCCCTTGCAGTAACATCCCATGCCATTTGACTCCCAAAATGTTTATCATAGGTGATAAAGTCTTGTGCATTTGGTCAATATTGTACTGCAGAAATCAATTTACCCCAGAATGTACTGAAACATTTCACTTACATTTCGACATTGTGTCATCTTGTCAACTGATGACATAAGTGTGTCATCTCTGTCATGTAGTTGCTCCATGGTCTTGTTTGTTACCATGTAGAATTCCATCATGACCTTAATTATAATATTAAATACAAACAATTATTAGTTGTAAAAACATACAAAACTACCGGGACAGCGTTTATCTAAAGTTGATCTAGCGTCCCTTGGTTTCTCTGCAGACCATGGAAGTCATAATTTGTTCAAAATGTTTCTTCACAATTTAAGACAATATTGAGGGTTTTGGTAAATGAAAAATATCACAAAACATTCAATAGATGTAATTTTGCATCGATTTGAAAGCTACAAAATGTTAACATTTTGGTGGTACATGAAGATATTGCACAAGGAAAATCAAAATTAGCAACATTTCTGTGCAGCTGAAAATGAACAGTGAAGGCCTTTAGAGATTCACTGGAATAGTCGCATACTTGGCACTCTAACGAGTCATTGTTGTAGACAAAAGGTTTTGGCCAAGCATTATTATTAAAGCCATTATACATTTTCGGTACAGACAAAAAAAAAAGTTTTACAAATAGTGTTTACCAAAAGTGTCCACTGGCTTTAACGTTTCACTGCTTGTCGCATCTCATCTCTACTTGAAGATACAAGCTGTCTTGTCTGAAGCGTTTGATCCAAACAGAAGCAATTAGTAAGTAATTGTCTACAAAATGGTAGAAGTTGGGCCTAATGTATACATTACACTCATAACCTCACATATCGCACCATACTTAAATGCCCAACTCGATCATGTTGAGTTATGTTAGTGAACACCATCATTATATCAGTGAACTAGGCCTAAGGGTTAGATGACCTGCAACTTAAAATCAAGTATGGGCCTAGATGATAAACACACAGTCTCGAGAAATGTAAGCTCAGAACTCTGAAACTATTATTTTTGTGTCAATATAATTGTATAATTTAAAACGTTTGCATTTTTATTTAACAAAACGAACGCATCAACTTCTGTTCATACATTCGTCCGGTGCAAAGAGTTTTGCATAAAATAAAATGCCTTCCGTCCAAATCTTTATCGCAAATTTTTCCAATTTCCTTCCACGAAGTCACTGACCTTTTTACATCTCGGTATTCTTTCAAGCTTGTGTTACACAGATTTTGAAAAAGAAGCAGTTTTTATCTTTTCGTATCAGGTTCTTGCCATTATTCACTGAAATTGCGTCTACGCATCCGGCAAAATTTTGAAATAATTCAATACGTCTGACTACGCATCCGATTAGTGTGTACGACCTAATTTTTCATTTTGAAAAATTCATACGCACTGCGCTTCCTTTAACGCACTGCGGACTTTAAAACACGGGTCCGCGCGCTGCAGACGCAGTGAATACGCAGCGAGTATGAACCGGCCTTAACTCCACGTCATAAAGCCCTCAGCTTCCTTTGGGTTGTGTGCCGCCCCTTTTCATGATAGCTCGTCTATTGCTTATTTTTTAAACTTGTGTCGGACCATACTATACTTTGGACTTTTTTGGTAAACAGTATTGTCCTAGGCCCTTACTTCGTGTATCACAACTTCTTTATAAAACTAGACATTAGGTGTTTGTGAACAAACACAAAGCTGTTTCGTGTTCTTTTGCTCGGATTATGTGCTAAAATTACCAAGGAGTCTATAACTGAAAAAAGGTTGAAAATGTTGAACAGTGTCTTGAGGCTAATCTCCAATGCCCAAGGAGTGTCTAACTGAAAAAAGTTTCAAAAATTGATATTGTCCCACTTCGGGTTGAGCCGGAAGTAGAGGTCAACTTGAGGTCACGGTTTTTCAAAATGTATCTCAAATCCCCAAGGGGTCTAAAACTGGAAACAGTCTAAATATGGGCCGTTTACTTCTTGAGATATGGTCCCACTTCCAGTTGACCCGGAAGTAGAGGTCGACATGGGGTCATGGTAACCTAAAGCGAATCTCGAATGCCAAAGGAGTCTCTAACTGAAAAAAGTTTGAAAATCGGCCGTGTACTTCTTGAGAATGGTCACACTTCGGGTTGACCCGGAAGTAGAGGTCAACTTGAGGTCACGATTATTCAAATTAATCTCCAATCCCCAAAGAGTCTATAACTACAAACAGTCTAACAATCGGCCGTGCACTTCTTGGGATATGGCCCACTTCCGGTTGACCCGGAAGTAGAGGTCAACTTTAGATCACGGTTTTTCAAAGTTTATTTTTAATGCCTAAGGGGTCTAAAACTAAAAAAAGGTTTGAAAATCGGTTGTATAGTACTTGAGATATGGTCCCACTTCCGGTTGACCCAGAAGTAGAGGTCAACTTGAGGTCACGGTTTTCCAAATTAATCTCCAATCCCCAAGGAGTATTTAACTACAAACAGGGTAAGAATCGGCCCTGTACTTCTTGAAATATTGTGCTACAAAGATTTTCCAATTAAATATGCAAATGAGGGTCACGTGGTTAACTAATTAAGAACTAAAAAAATACATTTTAAGTAAAGCTTATGTTCTAAGCTTCAATTTCGTATAATAAACGCACTCTTTGGTATTATGGTTTGGGAGATTAGGCTTAAACAAAAAACGCTAACAAACTAATGCTGTGGTTTTCTTCCATTAAATATTTTTACTGGTCAATAGAGGGCGGTATGTAAGACGAGTGGTCTTACTATCAACATCTCCTTTTTTCTAGTCAAATGTTCAGTTTAAAAACAGGTTAAAAATCGGCCCGGTACTTCTTGAGATATGGTGTTACAAAGATTTCCCAATTAAATATGCAAATGAGGGTCACGTGGTTAATTAATCAAGAATTTAACAACAAAATTACATGAGGAATTAAGCTTAGGTCCTAGTCTTTACTTGGATATATGATATAACTCTTTTCAAGTTATGGTTTAGGAGAATAGGCTGAAACAAAAAGCGTTTACAAATTTGCTATTGTTGTCTTCCATTAAATATTGTTACTGTCACTAGAGGGCGGTATGTAATATGAGTGGTCTGTATACTAGAAGAGATGTTATTACTAGTCAAATGTTCAGTTGAAATGTTTATCTCAAAAAGTTCAGTTAAAAAGTTTAATAAATGTAAATAAAACTAATATTTGACACAGGATTGTTTGATTTGTTAGTTTCTTGAGTTTAATGCAGTAATTTAAGAGTCCAATGTCATGTCACAAAAAACTACATTAAGGATAAGATCCTTGTATTTGGTCAGTGGTTTGATGTTAGATTTAGCACGAGGGGATTTCGCTTAACTCTTAACGGCCACCAAACTCTGCGCTTCAATCACCGGTTTCTGCTTACTGTGCAAGCACGGAATACAAAATGCGAGCTTGGAAGCACACAAACAAATTAAATCCCTGCTTAGTAGTCTATTTCGCTTGACGTAAGCGCAGAAAACACTGTTTCTGCTTAGCACTGAATATTTGCTTCCAGAGCAGAGCATATTGGGCCAATTCGCACAGGATTTTTCAGTATGCAAGTTCCCATCATGATAGGCCTAGGTGACTAGTAAAATTTACTACTCGACTAGTCGCACCTCAAACCCAACTACGACACTTGTCGAGATAAATTGCGCATTCTCAAGATTTGTGCCGCAATGTGCTGCAAGCGCAACATTAATTATGTTGCGATTAGTAGTAAGCAACACAACTGTTTCACCAAACAGGTAGTCGGGACTTGTTTTGTAGTCAACGTATGGGCATGATTATAATGGAGTAGAGAAAAACAGTAGTCCCGACTCAAAAAATAGTGGAATACTATACAAAAGAGATGTTATTACTATGTTATGTTATTACTGGAAGCACACAAACAAAATAAATCCCTGCTTAGTAGTCTATTTCGCTTGATGTAAGCGCAGAAAACACTGTTTCTGCTTAGCACTGAATATTTGCTTCCAGAGCAGAGCATATTGGGCCAATTCGCACAGGATTTTTCAGTATGCAAGTTCCCATCATGATAGGCCTAGGTGACTAGTAAAATTTACTACTCGACTAGTCGCACCTCAAACCCAACTACGACACTTGTCGAGATAAATTGCGCATTCTCAAGATTTGTGCCGCAATGTGCTGCAAGCGCAACTATAATTATGTTGCGATTAGTAGTAAGCAACACAACTGTTTCACCAAACAGGTAGTCGGGACTTGTTTTGTAGTCAACGTATGGGCATGATTATAATGGAGTAGAGAAAAACAGTAGTCGCGACTCAAAAAATAGAGAGGTTTCGCAAGTGTACAGCTAAACATACAGATACCGATACGTCGACACTTTGTGTGTTCAAGTGACGCATATCCGCGACTATCGTATTTTGCATATACATTCGTACAGGATACGGGAGCTTATACACGTTGTAGATAAACGGATACTGTTTTGCAGATTTTTAGTTGTATTTTTGTCCTCGATCAAAGATATTTCCCACGGAATAGCTTTCACATCGTGCTTGATAAAGATATAATTTGTTTAGTCATTTACAAGCAAAAAGATGAGAAAATGTAGTGTATTAAACACGGGGTCTCTAATCGGTCATACGTATGTCAGAAAAACACTCATGATGAATGCGAGCGACTCAAGTGAAACATACCTATAGTTTGCGAAACAAAATTCAACACATGGCTGATGTGAACGGTTACGGTTATCATATCCGTGTCTGTATCTGTATCCGCACGCTTGCGAAATCTCTCTAATAATTTGTAGTCGCGACTTTAACACTTAAGCACACTAGTCGCCCCGGCCTACTTTTGCACAACTAATTATAAAGCACGATTGACCTGTGAATGCAAATCAAATTTTTAAGTCACTGTTTTTGTAGTGACAGTTTCACAGGAAATGAGCACAATTAGTCAACTGTAGTTAATTTTTTGTTGCGAATTGTGACGCTCAAGAACACATTCCCTGCTAAGATGTTAATTACGCTTAGCGTAAGCACAATTCCCTGATTACGTAAGCGCTGCGTTTCTTCCTTTAAAAAGTCATTGGCACAGGACCAGACCAAACTACATAGCTTCTAAAACACAAAAAGCAGCTAAACACAGCAAATACCATTCCTCATTTTGTACAAGTCGTGAATCCAGGTATTCTGCTCAATTTCTGCATTTTTATAAAGCAAAATGTTTTGCCTATTTATTATAAGCAGCTGACCCACTCAACCACAAGAGAAACGTCAGCATAATAAAATCGCTGCTTTTGTATTCCTGCCAAAGAGTTTTTGTATGTCATGGTATAATTTCCGAAAAGAAAGCGAAATACTTGAATTAGTTTAGGCAAATGGTCCCCGGCGCAAACAAGGTGACTTCACCCGTAAATGAGTCCAAATCCCAGGCGTTCTATTTTCGTCGTCCACGCTCGTCGCCTGAAGCGAACCCGGTCAACTCGGTCCCAAACCAACTCGGTCCCAGTCATACGTTGACAGTTTTTTCACTCATTTCTCAAAAACGAACCCGGTCAACTCGGTCCCAAACCAACTCGATCCCAGTCATACGTTGACAGTTTTTTCACTAATTTCTCAAAAACTACAACACCACAGCAAGTAATATTTTAAGGGAAGCTTTCAACAATTATTATCTTCAAATTGTTTAAGTTTAGTGTAAATCTATGGACACGATGGTGTGTCGTCGTCGTCAAAAACCCCTATTCAATCCCTAAACCTTTGTACTTTGTCGCATGCAAAGTATATGGGCCCGGAACTTTGTTAGATTGTTATGGGTCCTGAACGATGGTAGGAAAACAGAATGAGTAGACTTCCTCTCAAGAAGTCACAACTCATGATAGGTACATACTGTATGGCATTTACCATAGAGAATGTTTAACAATAAAATGGAAGTGACTGCATCCAGTAATTTTGAAACGCATAGACTCATCTCAAGAAGTCACAACTCATGATAGGTACATACTGTATTGCATTAACCAAAGAGAATATTTAACAATAACATGGAAGCGACTGCATCCAATTATGTTCAAATGAAGATTACGTGGCTAATTAAGTAAGATTTTTAATTTTGTTTCCATTTAGAGTAAAGCTTATGTTCTGAGCTTCAATTTGGTATATGATTTCACTCTTTTGAACTTGTGGTCTAGGAAAATAGACTTAAATAAAGAGCGTGTACAAATGCTATGGGGTTTTGGCGGAAACAAAGAATATATAATAACAATAATAATAATAATAATAATAATAATAATAATAATAATAATAATAAAAATCTCGACGAAAACAATACCTGTTCCGACGGTAGGTCGGAACAGCTAATAACAAACCTGGGAAAATTTACGCTCAATAGGACGTCGGAGTCGGAAGAAAATAACGGGATAACCCACCTTCGTTTCCGCACGTTTCGCCGTGTTATGACATGTGTTTAAAATAAATCTGCTATCGAGAATTGATATTGTTTAACTGTTTTCTCAAAAAGTCAAGCATTTCATGGAATAATATTTCAAGAGAAGTCTTTCACCACTACCTTTTGTAAACCCTGTAAGTTATTTGTAAATCTGTGAACTTTTATTTTTTGTTTCTGTACCGAAAGGGTCCAATGGCTTTAATAGGATTAATTAAAGTATAAATATAATGAGTAGATTCAAATATAACTTACACAAAACTATTATTATCTTTCTTTTATACAAATAGAGGGCACATGATGCCTGTCACAGGTTGTCTAATGGAAGCAGTGGGTAACAGTTGTTTTGTATATTTTGTGGTACTCTAAAATATAGGGCCATGATTTGCTGTTGTAAATAGTGCTAGCGCGAGCTGCTACTGTGCAACTGCTGGGGCAACCGCTACTAGCTACTGTGCAGCTGCTACAGCTACTGTGTTGAAATGTTGTAAATAGTTTGGACGGGTGGGCAAGTGCTACTGTGCAGCAGTAAAACTTGCAATGCAAACACAAAGGTTTTTTGTTAGGGGCGGTCCTTTGTTTTCCTTGGGGCGTTGGCTCGCAGGAATGTCTTGAGAATTTCACTGGTATGCTTGAGTGTAGATAGTGGTGGTGGTGTATATGAATGGGAGAAAGTGAAGTGATGTGTAGAGTACCAGTTCTGAAGTGAGTGGGGTGATGTGTAGGAAGTTGGGGCTATGCATTTAGAGTTCTGCTTGCGTTGCTACAGCACAGATGTTAAGTTCTGGTGAGGCACAGAGGAGGACTGAGCTCGACAAATCGTATGTTACTTTTAATTATGTTTATGGAGGAACCCATTGGATTGAAGTAGTATTTTTCATTCAATATAAAGCATTTTTGTTTAAAGGAATTGTTGGTCCAAAAGCGGAGAATTGCAAGTTTGATAATTTTTCATTGTTTTATTGGAAAGCGTGCCGATACCATCCCATAATGTTAGCGACCTTGTTCTTGTACAGTTTTGGTTCATTTTTAATTATTATAGATGGCCCTTATCCACCCGACTTTTAAAGTCCGGGAGTGACTGATCGGACGCCCCTGATGACATGATAAATCACATGGGACCGTCACGCCAACATTTTCATCACTAGAGTGGAGTTGGAACTTAACCGATGGCAGGGTTTTCTAGAGCTGGAAACACAGAATGCACAGTATGAACATCCAATGAACAGTGCACTTCTCACGACCATTGAGGAACTATGATATTGTAGACTCAGGAGAATTAACGAGCCTAAGGAGTGGTATGAGCCTTAGAGTAGACAGTTTGTTAAATATTGTTGAATTATTGAGAATTTCAAAGTACCGGAAATATATTGTTGAAATTATTGAGAAGTTGCAAAGTATTAGAGATATTGTTGAATTATTGAGAATTTCAAAAGTACCGGAGATATATTGTTGAAATTATTGAGAAGTTGCAAAGTATTGGAGATATTGTTGAATTATTGAGAATTTCAAAGTACCGGAGATATATTGTTGAAATTATTGAGAAGTTGCAAAGTATTGGAGTTATTGTTGAATTATTGAGAATTTGCAAAGTACCGGAGATATATTGTTGAAATTACTGAGAAGTTGGAATTTGAGATCGAGGTGATGCAAGGCGTAGAAACTTGAATCAAGTACTGGCGAGTTAAGGTTACTTGAAGCCAGTAACTGTAACTCACAAGTTTAAGAGTCGGGATGACTCAATTTAAGGTTTGGAATGAGTGAAGTTTGGAAGTTGAATTTATTGTTTTTTTGAGGTGTGGCCACTGGAAATAATTCAGATTGCAGAAGAGTTGCGTTGTAAATAAATTGTAATATTTTGTAAATATAATCTCTAATGGCTTGAGTGCAAATTTATTTCTGCAGTGTTGGTTTCTTCCTCGGTTGCAACAACAACCCTGATGGGTTGGTTGTGACAATGCCCGCTTCAAGAACATTACAATGCCGCATACAGGCTCCTGCGCATCTAAAATAAAAAAAAAGTGACAAAAGGTTTGTCAAATTTAATAGAAAAGTAGCAACCAAAAACTTACGAACTAAATTGGACCCACGGAATCCATGAATTTTGCTGTATAATTTTTGCCCGTTGAGCTCTTGTGTAGGTCTTCGACCGAGAAGATCAGGATACAGAAGCACGTATACTTTATTAAGTAGTTCGTAAAGATATTGTTTGAGTTTCAGTTTCATCCTCTGCTACTTTTTGAGAAAAGCGATCAGTTAAAATAAAACCATTTCAACAAAGATATGGCTAAGTTCGGTTATCAAATTTCAAAACTGATCATTAATCAAACGAGAAAGTCAAGAAAAAGAAAGGTGAACCGATTTATGAGCTTTGTATAGCAACTTGAACATGTACGCCCTGTTTCTCAATCGTATCCACACAGAACTGAACCTTCCAAGATTGATGTGTTTCATTTTTGTTGCCGGTGATGGAAACTGCTTCTTCAGAGCATTGGCAGATCACCTAGAAAACGTTGGACCTCTAGAATGTGTTACACCAGACAGTCAGAAAGAACTCAGTGTGATACGTTATTACATGATAAACAGTGTAAGTTGATCAGGACTTTATAGATAAGGACTTTATAGGTTGTATCTATTTATCATTTACTGCCCTTTTTCAATATCTATTTTTGTGCTTAACTGAAAAATTACTATGTGAGGCTGAGTCAACGGCAATATTGATTTTTTTGAGAATAGGTATCAAACTTGAAAAACACGGTCCAAACCTAGATAATAGATGCTCATTAAAACAAAAAAATAGCATGTAAAATACAGGCTTTTTATGTGCGAAAGTGGGGATTAACCCATTGTGACAGTTGAAGAGTTTCCCCAGTTCCATTATAACTTAGCATAATCAAGAATACTATAGTGCATGACATTAATGTTTATGTGTACGTACTAACTTTTGTTATTGTATCACACAGCATATTGCTGACATGACGCACGTGGTGACTAATGCGTACATACACATCATGAGACAGGATAGTACATGGGCTGGTGAACCAGAAATCATTGCCACTTCCAAGAAGTATGTTGTTAAAATTAACATTCATTCAATTCAATTAAATTCAATTCATTAAGGTTTATTAAAAATATCACAAAACACACGACAGAAATTAAAGACTTAAATTGGCGTGTTTACATTCATTATTAACAATGACAACAACACTAAAAACACTTACTTAAAAGAAGAGAAGAAAAGCACCAGGCATGAATGCACCAAAAAAAACAACAACTGATAATTCATTATTATTAAAAATTACAAAAGACAACAAACTCCGACTTAACAAGGAGAAGGCACCTACATTGTTACAAGTGCGAGAGATAGCACAACATCAGGTTTCTACATGCATTAGTATGAAGAGGAGGGCGCCAAGAAGACACTATAATATTTGGGGCACCTACATGAAACCCACTATGTCAGCTTAGGTATGTTAACAATAGTTGTTGCATCTGTTTTTTTAAACCAAGTGATCCATGCCTACCGTGTAGGGCAATGCTCAACATTTAATTTTTACAGTAAACTTCAGGATAGTAATTTTGCAAAATTATTGGTATTTATTTGTATATCATGAAGGATAACTCCTTACTTAATCAGAAATGACGTTTCAATGAAGATTTATTTGGTTAAAGGCAGTGGACACTATTGGTAATTGTCAAAGACTAGCCTTCACAGTTGGTGTATCTCAACATATGCATAAAATAACTAACCTGTGAAAATTTGAGCTCAATCGGTCATCAAAATTGCGAGATAATAATGGGGAAAAAACCACCCTTGTCACACAAATTTGTGTGCGTTTAGATGGTTGATTTCGAGACCTCAAGTTCTAAATCTGAGGTCTTGAAATCAAATTCGTGGAAAATTACTTCTTTCTCGAAAACTATGGCACTTCAGAGGGAGCCGTTTCTCACAATGTTTTATACCATCAACCTCTACCCATTACTCGTCACAAAGAAAGGTTTTATGCTAATAATTATTTTGAGTAATTACCAATAGTGTCCACTGCCTTTAAAGCATGGCGTCTTCAAATGGAGCGTTCTTGGCGTATTTTGGGATGCAGAATTCATTTGTTCAAATCCGATTGATAAAGTCATGAATTCAAACTGTTCACAATACAATGTAACATCCATGTAAATATTATCGCAACATGCATAAATCTCGCAATATGCATAAATCCTTTCCTCTGTAGTTTTATAGTGATTTGAAATTCTATTTTGAAGTGTTTACAACTTGTTCATGTTATGTGTTCAATCATTTGTTGTAAAGTAAACACAGGTCAGGAATGTAGGGTCTCAAAAATGTTATCAGATGTAGACCGAAATTACGTATTTTAAGTTGTGGAGTATTTTTGGTAGAGAAAATCAAACTCAAATCCGACACACCTGTTGAATGTTAACGTTTGCTACTTTGGGAATACAATTATGTGGTATGTTAAAGCCTCGGTAAACAGTATTGGCCAAAGGCCCACATTTCGTGTATCACAACTGATATAAAAAAATAACAAACCTGTGAAAATTTAGGCTCAATCGGTCATCCAAGTCAGAAGAAAATAACGAGGAAAACCCAGCTTTTTTTCCTCACGTTTTGCCGTGTCATGACATGTGTTTAAAGTAAATCTGTAATTCTGGACAACGAGAATTGATAATTGTTGCACCTTCACAGCAGTCCCCTGCAGACTCGCAGCTAAGAAGACTTTCGGCTGCCTAAGCAAGTTTGCATGCTTCAATATTCGGGCGGCGTGTTGTTATTGCAGGCGGTCGACTATCCTCCGTCATTTCCACGCAGCACGTTGCCCGCCTGCTCAATGGCCTCCTGCAGAAAATCTCTTTACCTCTTGTTCTGCCCACTCGAGAGGGTGGGTCCAACGCTGTAGACGAAGAAATAGGAGAATTCACGGGTGCCATCATAGCCGTTGACAGTGTTGTATTCTGGTTCATTCCTGGTTTAGTTGTCGGTCCATGCCTTGGTACAGGTGTAGGTGCCGAAAACAAACTGCTCCCCGTTGCCCCAAAGTTTGCTGACATTGAAGCCCTCTCAGCATAATCTTCAAACATCTCTCCTCTCGACTGTGGTATGGAGTCTAACTCAAAACACCCGCCGTTACTCGTGGCCTCTCCCCCAGTGCTACGCCGAGCTGGATCATCTCCAGTTCCTCCGTGCGCTGCCTGTCCACCAGCGGCGTCTGCTTTGCTGTCCCTCCCCCTGTTGTTGCCGTTGCTCCATAGCGTTGTTGTTAATGCAGTTCCTATATAGGTGTTATTTAAAATCTACGCCTTTGTAGGTGGTTCAATTAGGTGTCCCTTACAGGTGTTTAATTAAATGAGTCCTTAAGGTAGGTGACTAACCAAGCGCCTATCCCATTTCTGACACCAATCTGTAACGGATTCACCCCGGTATCTCGCCGGGTACCTCGGGACTTCGGCCTCTACGATGAGCGGTAACCACAGAGACCGGTGGGGCGGACTCGTTTTGGGAGAAATCTACCCCATGGCGCCTAGCTAAATCACCCAAACACACACATACCACACACAGGGCTGAGACTCCAACTAGTTAACACTTGACACTGATAATATTAGGAACTGGGCTGGTTTATTGAATAACTACTGGCATTGATTAGGGTTCCTGATTAGGTGCTGAGGCCGATTGGTTGTTGATTCTGAGGTAATTGTAACTTGTTATATGAGAGGCAATCTATAGAATCACTAGAACTTAGTAATTAATCATGAATTGTCATCGGGACTGATTTACAAGGTGCAGCTACTCACCCTAGGCCGGTGGCGCTTCCAATGCAACAATTCCAATCTCTAACTTCCTCCAAGACAACCGAGCATACAACAGCGTGACAGCAAAGCGCGACACAACAGCACTAAACAGCAGGGAAGAGTAGCAGAAGAGTAGTATGTAAGGCGTATATGACCTCCTTTTTTTTAAGGTGGATCATGATCCACAGGTCTTGTGGATCATGGCTCGTTTGGGTCGTTGTAAGTAGGTTGCCTGATTGGGGGTGTGACGAAGACTTCCCCCCTCCTTTTTACCAGCACAGACAGCAAGCGGGCAGGTCAAAGTGTTAGACATCACAGTTTATAGACAATACATTATTGAGTATTAAGAACTATTATTTAATTAAGATCATTATAATCGAATTATATATTTTCAGACCCAAAGAACTAGTGTAAATATCACCCCTCAGTAGTCAACAGTGTACAAGTCCAGTAGTTAGGTTGTCGTCTGCTGCGTTTTCTGATCATGTTCGAACTTGCTCTCAGTTTGCGGACCAGACACTACAAAGACCCCAAGCGGATCAAGGCCCAATAATACCATACGGCGTATGTTTCTGTACGGACTAATAAATAGACTTACGGTGCATATCCAGGATAAAGGTATCTGCAAACGGTCATATATATTTCCATCGTTCTCATTCATGAAAATGAAGGAGATGCGGAGGTGGAGGAGTGGGAGAAGGTCCTTGAAGATGATAGTGATGAATCAACACATGATAAGATTTATGAAAGTGAAGAAGTAGAGGAAGAGGAGGAGGGATTCAGTGAAGACGATAGTGATGAATCAACAGATGATGACGATTTTGAAGATGTAGAAGAGGAGAAGGATGAGGATTTTCAAGAAGATGATAGTGATTTATCAACAGACGAAAGTGCTTATAAAAATGAAGAGAAGAGCGGGAGACGTCCAACGAAAATACTGAATTTTTCGATAAAGAATGCTAAACTTACGTATAAATAATGAATGGTTTTCAATCGTACACGCCAAAGATTGTATTGTTTGACTCGGTAATAATACAGAACAGTATTATCAACGGAAATTTGTTGGAGCATAATATCAACTGTTAATACTATGAGGGCTTTAATAAGTGAACTCGCCACACATACAACAAAAAAGTAAGATGAGTAAACACAAAATTATCTAATGAAATATCAATAATTAAATAAATTAATAAATAAATTAAAAAACAAGTATAGAAAAATAAATATGCTATTAATGTATTTGCTTTAGTTTCCAACAATCTCAACCCATCCACCTAATCAATCACCTGCATGCGAACGCACTTCAGTCGACAGATTTCAAAGTTCTTGTCATAATGGGGGGGGGGTCTTCGTCATGTATAATTGTTTTAAGTACTGTGGAGGTTTTAAGTAGATGTTATTGTTAATGGAGTGTTATATACCGAATAAAGTTTTTGAGAAAATCGAATTAGCTGTTGCAAACAACTTACCAACCAAATGGAAAAAATAGTAAATGGCCTGACGTTTCGACCCTAGCTAAATAAAGTTTTTGTTAACGTAAAGCTTGTTTTTTCGTGTACATGTGTACACGTTTTCTCTGCAGCCCCTTTTTGCAAAGGTAAACACAAACATAATACCGTGTCCGAGTGATTGTGGTACAAGATGTGGGCTTGGAGTTATAGAAAACAAAGATAGCTCCACTGTATGGGGAACAAGTACTGGCACGTTTGGCTGGTAGACGTCATCAGTTGTGACGTCATCTATTAACTACCAGATAAGGCTCAGTGATCAAGGGTCCTTGAGGTTTTCACGTAAACCATGCACCGGTCTTTTTTTTTGTACACGAAGTGAAGGCCACTGGCAATTACAGATTAGGATGACAATTATTAGATTCTATTATGACACCACTACTCTATTGAACGTTTAATCTTTGTAGAGAACAATGGAAATATGACCGTTTGCAAACTGAGAGCAAGTTAGAACATGATCAGAAAACGCAGCAGACGACAATATAACTACTGGACTTGTACACTCTTGACTACTGAGGGGTGTTATTTACACTAGTTTTTGGGGTCTGAAATTACCCGCACGGGGTACCCGCAACGCTATCTGATGCACGAACTGCAGCCCAGCAAAAGGGAAATTCCCCCTAGCAAGCAATGCATATTCCGCTACAGTATCTAGGAATGTGTGTCAATTTTTTTTACAAAATTGCTCAAAAATAATTGCTAATGTTTTTTTAAGAAGCAGGTTCAGCAAAAAGACTTAAAAAGCATGACATTTCAGACCAGTGATTCTTCCCATAGATGTATTTGTCTAGTAATTCTTAGAGATAAACTTTTACCACAAGAAACTTCCTCTTTCGCCAGGTGAGCCTGGTAAACATTTGAATTGACCAGTGCCGAGTGGCCCATATGCCTATAGAACAGAAGTCTTTTACTTTCTGGCACCTCCCTAGCTGCATACAGGGTACTGGCTTTATGCCTCATCGCTTCAGCTGTTATTTTGCCTGGCTCCTCAACTTCTGCCTCAGCACAAACCCGTTGAACGCTGCGCCAGCCACTTATATGGTTCAGACTATACTGAATGCAAGGGAAGATGTATGTGTTGGAAGGATGCACCCTAGCCACTTTTCTTGTTTTGGGGTCTGCTAGCTTTACCATAGCCTCTTTTCAATCCAATCCTTTTACTACCATGGCCATCTTCTTCAGAAGATAGAATATTGCCAATTTCAACCCTGCCTTAATTCCAGATTGATCTGACATGTCTGTGTGCTTATCTGTACCTGGTTAATGGACTCTTGTAGTTTGTCAAAGTTTTGCCGGTTGGACATTTCTATGGTGGCTTTAAAGGGACATCGCAAATATATATTGACGCCAATATTTTTGACTTTTACCCCAAGTTGCAAATATTGACGCCAATATTGACGCCAATATTCACGACTTGGCCCAAAGTCGCAAATATTGACGCCAATATTTACGCCAATATTCACGACTTGGCCCAAAGTCGCAAATATTGACGCCAATATTGACGCCAATATTCACGACATGGGCCCTATGTCGCAAATATTGACGCCAATATTCACAACATGGGTCAAATGTCGCAAATATTGACGCCAATATTGACGCCAATATTCACGACATGGGCCCTATGTCGCAAATATTGACGCCAATATTGACGGCAATATTCACGACATGGGCCCTTTGTCGCAAATATTGACGCCAATATTGACGCCAATATTCACGACATGGGCTACACGTCGCAAATATTTACGCCAATATTGAAGCCAATATTCACGACATAGCCCAAGTCGCAAACCCACTCAGGCGTGAATTTTTTTTAAAGCAACTTGGGGAGTCTGTTTCCCACACAGTCTGGCACCCAGACCCACCGATCTCTGGCTGTACTTTCCTACGCATGGCGCGGCGCAGCACGAGTAGTCCTTGTTGTATGTGTACATTGTTTATGTTGCATGCAGCGCTCTGTTTTGCTGGCGGTGCACGACATGTTCGAAGATCTTTTGCTGAATTTAACCCAAGTTTTTGTATGCTGTATGCAACTGCAAGTCAGGATGAGATGGTTGCCTACTTCTTCCACTATACAGCTTTTATTGGTAATGGTAACAATATTTTTTAAGTCTTCTAGTGTACTGTACTACCATGATTACTATAGTACTAGTTGTTATAAAAAAATTGTTATTGTATGTCATGTTTTTTTATGTTAACGAATGTATACATGGTATAGGCCTACCTAGTTTGTTGTAGTGTACCAGAGTCCCTATACCAAAGGGAGGTGTCGTGGCCGAGCGGATAAGAACACTGGACTCAAGCTGTGGTGTTTCTGATCAGCACTCAGCAGAGTGTGGGTTCGAATCCGGGTCGTGACACTTCTTGTGTCCTTAAGCAAGACACTTAACCTCTATTGCTTCGTCCTTAGGATGGGGCGTAAAGCCGTAGGTCCCGTGTGTTGTATTGAGATTTAGTAATGCACGTATAAAAGAACCCAGAACACTCTTCGATAAGAGAAGGGGGTTCGCCCCGGTGTTTCTGGCAGTGCGTTTATCTTCAGGTATTTAAAGCTGCACTTTAATGAAGAAAGGAAGGAAATGTAGGAAAGTACTCCTTCCTTGACCTTTTGCTCAAGTTGGCAGTAGACCCTCCCCCTTCCCCCACACACAATCAATCATTCTATTTCAATCCTGGATGCATACAGAATTTAAATTAAGGTTGTGTCTTGGCGGAGAAGAACACTGGACTCAATCAAGCTCTGGTGTTTCTGATCAGCAGTGTGTGGGTTCGACTCCTGGTCGTGACACTTTCGTCTTTAAGCAAGACACTTATCCATAATTACTGTGCCCTTCGGATGGGTTGAAAAGCTTCCGATCCCGTGTTTTGTGAAATGCATGTAAAAGAACCCAGTGAGTCGAGTGACACTTATTGCAAAGAGGAGTTCACCCCACAGTGTACCTGGTTGGTTGATTGGCTGCATATTGCACCACTGCATCTTGTAAACTGTTACATCGTGCAATGTAAAGGAACAGGTCTTCAAAAACGTACATGTGTGTAACTCATCATACCTTGCAGGAAAAACATCAAAAGGCCCATGAGTTCCACTTCCATTTGGTGGATACCATACTAACTATTGTGGTTGTGATACATGTATACTATTTTACTGTAGGCCCATCATGTTAATCATTTTTTATTTTACTTTTTATTTATTTTTTCATCCTGGGGTGGTGGTGGTGGGGGGGGGGGGATGGTACATGCATGCCGCATGGAAATAATTACTAAAACGTTATAATACACATACTACATACTTGTTTCATTAGTGCACTGCATTGGGAGTAGTAATGGTGGTAGTAGTAATAATAATAATAATAATAATAATAACCAGTTTTTATATAGCGCTTTATCACAGTATACTGTATCAAAGCGCTTCTGACACTTTTACCCCTGCTCACAGGGCCATTTATGTCATTCCTTTAAACCATCTCAGCTCCGTGGGGAGTATACAGCGGGTGCTGCGAGTAACCGCGCTCCAAGCTAATCATTCACATAAACCATCTCTGCTCTCACAGGTACCCATTTATTTGTGGGTGGAGAAAAGCAATTACAGTAAAGTGTCTTGCTCAAGGACACGAGTGTCACGACCGGGATTCGAACACACACTCTGCTGAACAGAAATCACCAGAGCTTGAGTCCGGTGCTCTTATTCGCTGGGCCAAAACACCCCATCTAGCATTGATACATTCCCAACACAGTGTAAAAAGTAATAATACAATATAAAAACAGCATATAAATTTGACTACCACAGTTTTGTTACATTGTGCATCTCATTTATGTTTGCGGACATTTGGTGCATACATTTGTTATTGTATCAATTGACCTTTGCAATTTAATTTATAATGTTTTTACATTGTGACAGATTTATTCTTCATTTTCTTACACATAGCTTTTGCTGTTCATGTTAAATCTTCGGAGATGAACAAAAAATGGACTTGCATGACTTACTGCTCTTGATACCTCAGTCCAACGTAGGCCACGAGACACAATCGGGATTGAAATGTATTTCAAATCATAATAAGTGTTGTGTTCATGTCTAAGAGGGTGCTTTCGGTAAATCATAAAACAGTGCTTATAAAAATAATACCTGAACCTGGTGCCTGGCATGTTTTTTTTTTTCAGACAAAACCGCCAACCCCCAAGTATTTCAATGAAAAGTGACGTAAGTATAACCAAAATTCAAGCATAATTTTTGTACACAAAAGTTGGCAAACATGCTAAAAAAAAGTGTTACTGTTTAGCACACAAGTTCATTTAATTGAATAATTTTGATAAGTTTTCTTCTAAAAATACCAGTTGATCGTCTCCACCCGCATCCTCTTTTGGGGCCGAATCCTTTTTATTTTCTATTTACTATTTTTCGATTTTTGTAAAAAAAAAATGTTTAATCCATCTTTTCAAAAGGACTGGCATAGGAGCATTTCCCGAATCTAACTTGATGCTCTCGAACACTTGTAACCGTCTGTTTTGTAAAACAATATTGATGAATGCCTACCAGCAAATCTTTTTAGTGTTATCGACCCTGTTAGTGTTAGTAATAAATAACACAGGTCCTCATGCAACTAAAAGGTATAAATGGTTTGTGGTTGATTCAAACTGAATATTTGGTGGCCTGTTTGATTTGAAATACTTAGCGGCCATCTTGAAAAAAAATAGTAAATCGTATGGCCCTCATCCTGCTCTTTTTTGAAAAATGCAGACGATCAACTGGTATTTTTTGTTATTTGGCCTAACCTAAGTAGTTTAGCTTTTCAAAGGTTATTCAACATATTTAGACCAAAATTTAATATTAATAAGTTTAGTTCTAAACTCATATGTCACCCACCAAGTACCCTTTAACCGAGCGTGTACTTACAATACATGTACCGTAATTTTCGGATTATAAACCGCGGTTTATATGTTGATTTTGACATTTTTTTGAACTCCTGCGGTTTATTCTCCGGGCGGCTTGTAAGCCGACTTATAAATATTTAAGAGAAAAACGGCATTTTTAAAAAGAAAGATCGTTTGTAAAATATTCTAAATAATGTTTTTTTTTCTTAAACGAGAACAAAAACCTGCCTGTGTGATGACAAAAACCTGTTGAAAATCCCACCACAATTGTATTCCATGTTTCCTTTGTAAAACGTTTAACAGCCGCCCTCAGCTAGCTAGCTCCCCCCGCTCAGCGCAACTCGGGCTAGACTAGACTGGTGCCCGTCTATTTATCCTAGCGATCTCTACATGCTGGCGTCAGAAATTCAAGCTATACACGTGTCTCGGCGAAATAGACTCGTCCCCTGTCTATTTTTCCCACGATCTTTATATACTGACGTCAGACATCCGCTACACTCGTGTCAGCCAGCGGTTTCGTCAGCTCAACCACGCACACCGCAACAGCAGAATGGTGAATGGACGTACGCAAAGAGCTATGCCGCTCCAGGGGATCAAACAAAACGTTTCCAACCTGCCCTGATTGTTGAGTCCAGTAACATTGGGAATTTTATTTCCAGGCGGCGCAAATGCGAGGGCGTAGCGCAACCCGTCAGCGAACATCGCTCAGTACGGTGCAGCCAACATCTGTTGTGCAATCTCGAGATTGAGCAGCGCAATTAACAGATTGCTAGCTTTACGAACTCGCATGTGTGTACATGTGCTTAATGTGCACGCTGCATGATACATTACTGCATACACACACGCTACGTCTGTCCGCCCGTCCGTCGTTGCAATAATCTGTTGTGTGGATCCTCGTTGTGGGACTACAATAAAAGGGAGGGAGAAACACCGGCCAACCAAAAAAAAAAAAAAACCAAAAAGAATGCTATCCTATAATAGATCATTTCAATTACGATCAATAGTGTAAACTTTAATACATTTCCACTTTAATTACGACGCAACTCCACATTGCGGCCAACTATACAAGACTGAGTGATGTGCCGCCCGCCTGTCACTGCACATCGCCACACGGGGACCGCAAACAAGCACGGCCCCTATGTGTTCACGCATGCGGTGATTGGCCGTTTGATGATTGGCCGTTGTTGATTGGCCGGTGATAGTTCCATTCATAAAATCTTGGCTAGACTTCGGACGGATCGAGTAGAGCGGCTGCCCATCGTACAACGGGGAGCTTGAACGTCTGACCCACACTTTGAGGCTCGGGGCCCAGTCTAATCAAACGTGAACAACTTTTGTCAACAGAGGGCGATGCGATGCAGGGCAAAGTATTTCTCGGTGTGCGTTGTAGACCGATCTTTGATTCACGGAGATTGTTGCCAAAGAAGTTCACAAAACATATGGTCAACACAACCGATCATCAAATCGCAAATTCTTGAAAAGGGTTGTTGATGGAAACAAAATATAACTCAGGACTGATAGTGTGAGATAAAAAATCACCCGTAACGCGGCAGGTTTGCGTACTTCACTTCCGTGTTTTGAGGTTAGTTTTTTCATGTCTTTTTTTTATTTTGATTGCGGTTTATACGCCGCGCGGCATATACGCCGACATCTAAATATTTTTTGTATATTTTGAGGAAGTGCGGTTTATACGCCGCGCGGTTTATAATCCGAAAATTACGGTACTAATGTAGTACAACAAGAGTTTGCATGACAGTTGACATGGACAAAAGCCATGTCTTGGATACGGTCATCTTTAGAATTCATGCATGAATATGGCCGTCATGTTACACCATGTAAAACAAAGCACAATTGATTGGTCCACCTGGAATTGTTGGAAGACATCATATCTTTAAGGGTGCGAACAAAATACAGTGGCTAATTGATGTGACAAGCTTGCTTAGCTGTGTTACAGGATGAGCAAACACAGGTAGAGCAAGAACTCATTTAGTTGGTTAAATCCCCTGACCCACCAGTACGAGATGCATAATGATGTTAGCCACATGATTGGATGGGTTGGAAGTGTAGCTTGGGGTTCACACAATGGCTGTCAATGTCATGATCAGTGTTTTTTCCTTGTGTAATTTGCATCTTCTTGTCAATTTAATTAGGCCTTTCAGTTGCTCAGCAGCATTGAAGAAGGAATTTTTGGTGAACAGGATGAGCTAACACAGGTAGAGCAAGAACAGAACGAGTCAGAAGAGGACGAGCAAGAACTGGACGACCTACCTGTAATTTTGACATATTTTGTGTATAAATAATTTTTTCAATTTTATTTGGTATCATGAAAAAAGATGGAATTAGAATTCAATTCCAAACAAATTTAGGAATTCTTTCCTCATTGTTGGGCCAAGGCTAGTGGGTTTTGATGCTTCATTGTATTCTAATTGATTAATCAGGCCATTTGATTGAACACATTGTTATAAATATTTTTTAATTTTTTAATTTGTGTATATATATACATATATCAAATAATAAACCACAAGGGAAACTGAATGGGTACATTTTAAAATGATTTTGGGTTGAACGATGAAAAATTGACGAGAGCGGGATTTGAACCAACGACCTCTGGTTGTACCAACTGAGCTATCTAGACCTATGTTGGTGGTCTCCCAATTTTGTCAATATATATATAAATTACGAGTAGGGTACATGGCCTTAGCTTTCGATCCAAACCGGACCTCCGTCAGAGGCATATATTATATAACAAATATAAAAATATAAGCCAGCAGATCACATAGTGCCCTCTTTAACGTGCACCCTCTTTAACGTGCACGAGCAGCCAACATTAATAATTATTCGCTCTTTGCATGAATCTGCCATTTGCATGTAGAGCCATGACTTCATGCTTTATTTGTGTTGTGTTTGTGCAGCTGTTTGGATGAAATGTTCATTACATTATACGTTATATAATGCTTCTATTCACTGATGTACCCAATTTGAGGCTCTACATGCAAGACTGACTCTGCAAAGGGCTAATAACTATGTTTACACCAAACCATCCACTACTGCATAGCCCAGAGGAATTATTCTGACTGAAAAGCATGTAGTTTGATACCTCACATTCCCCAACAAACTGTGCATGTTTAGTCCCTATACCAGATTTTATAAAAGAAAGCTGCTGCGTAATTGTAATATTTTTCTCAAATTACTATAACATTTAGGTGCTTAGCGAAGATGATGAAGAAAAAGGTGCTACACCAACAAAGAGATACCTACCAGTAAGTTTTTACATTTTTATGCAAAATTAGCAGGACATGGATTAGACATTTATATTATGAAACCAATTCAGTTCCCTTTTTCAGCACCATTTATGTTTTAATTGCTTTATTAGTTAAATCTGGAATGGTATGATACAGACTTGTCTTTAATAATTAATCTGTTTGCATAAGAAATACCAATCCACCTGTAACTCTTATGAGGGACCCATATAAAAAACATGCATTAGGTCATGAAATCAGAGACTGGTAGACTAAAACCAATAACTCATATAATTCACTTATCTACACAGGGTCATCGCAAGCAACGATTTTGTACCATGTGTGGTAGACACTATAAGTACCTGTCCCAACATTTTAGGCGGCAGCATCGTGTGAGGGAGGTGTCAATACTAAAACAATTGATGGGACAGGTTAGGGAGAGGTAAGGAAACTTTTATTTTAAATTTTTTGTTTACTTCAAAGGTGCTGCAAATAGTGCTGGACGAATAATGACATTTGGTATTCGGTTAACTGCCGGCCAACTATCCAAAATTAACCGGATTATCAAATATTTTTTCCCCGCCGCTAGGGGGCGCTATTTAAAAAAATAGGGGGGTTTGCCGCTAGAGGGCGCTGTTTATTATTGAATGAGATCTTATGAGCGGATTGATAAAAATAACCAGATTCATAAAAATAACCAGATCTGATTTAAAACAAATGATTTGCTTTGTCTATTGATATCGTGATCGACTCTACGTGAAGGGGTGAAGGTAAACTTACGTAATCTTTGAACATTTAACATCAGAGATGTCATTGTTTAAATTCTTTGCCGAGGTGAGCATAAAGTTAAATAAGGTAATCAATGTGTGGTGAAGAGGTTTTCAACTAGTGGGTAAATTCCAACGAGGCCTGGTCCTTGATAATTTTACCGAGACGAAGTCAAGGTAAATCATAAAGAACCAGGCCTCGGCGGGTTTAAACCACTAGTTGAAAACCGATACAACACACTTTGATTCCCATTCACAAATACCTTTTCGGTCAAAAACATCATCACTTTTTGTTTAAAAAAATGTAAAATAAATGCAAAAATTATACTTGTTAAATTATTTCTTTGAACACAACACCCCTCCTGCTATGAAATGGTAAAGCCCTCCGCAGCCCTCGGGTAAACAACTCCATATAAGGGAATGCTGTGCGCGTCGCGCATATCGCGTGATGTGGCACAACTGTTTCAGCTGTTGCTCTCAACACTTTTTACCGGTCATAAACAAAGGTTTGTACACACCCACGTGACGCGCACTCCACCAATAGGTATAGCGGAACTGTCTGAGGTATTTATGAATACTTATTTTATGCTTTTTTTTGCCTGTCTTAATAGAATTTTCATAAGGATTCAGACAAAACATTCCTATCGGTCGTCGTCTTGACGATCGCGGATAATAGGAATCCGGTTTCTTGGTTGTAATTTGAAGACTATCCGGTTTACTTAAAGGTATCTGCGCTCCTTGTGGATATCTGGTTAGGACAAAAACGGCATTCGCGGTTACGGTAAGGAAAAATTATTTGCAGTTACCCGGATATTTCAAATTATTTGCCCAGGTCTAACTGCAAATTAATTTGATCAGATTTGTCAGTAAAACACCATCTTGTGTACTTTCTATTAATCAAATTAGAGATCCGATAGAGCACTATGGGAAGCATGGGCTGTCAAACAAGGGGAGAGGATACCCCTGCCCCTACCCTGGATGTTTCACCAGAGGTGTGAAAAGGCTTGATGTGCACTTGCACAGTCAGCTTGCACTCAAGGTAAATGGATGCAGATATGTATATGGAGAGCACCTTTGTACACAGGTACATTTAGAACATTAAAAAGTGATTGCAAACAAAAATAATAACAATTTAAAACTAGTCAATGTGCACTTGGAATACCCTACAAATTTGAGGTGATTTAAATTGTTGTTAACTTGTGATGCTTCATGAAGAGCTTCAGTTTTCCGTACATTTCTTTATTTAATTTTACTGGTTTATGACATACTACTGATAATTTTATGACAACAGGTTGAAACGGACCACATACATTACATTTTAATATCACAGAACTACATACTGTGCAACCTTTATCTTCCAACAGAAAAAGTAATGACGAACCCTGCCAAAATTGCAAAGGATAACACTTTGCTATGAGGGCGCTTTACTGCATACACTGATCGGTAATGAGTAACTATCTTGATTTGTATCACCCACAGCGTAATGGACCACAATACCGTTCACTTCTGAAGGAGGTAAACTTTAGGCGAGGTCTGGGTTACAAGGGCAAAGCTAAACCATCTGTGCAGACACTGAAAGAGCCGACAGAGGGCCGATACCAACGACCCTCCAATGGTATGTGCATGTTGCCTTATCACCCAGTGATAATATAAGTAAAAGTACAGCAATTGTAATCCTTTTATGTTTGGTTTGACCCTTACACCCTTGCATTGTAATCCTGAGTTCACATTTGTTTTCAGAAGACAAAGTTCTATAACACGTTCTATTGGTGTGTTTTTTGAGTCATAAATAGAATGTACACAAGGTTCAAATAATTGTGACAAAAAGGTTAAAACTGAAGTTTCAAATCTTGGTCATGTCTACACATACAAGCGGCAGCTTGGTGATTCATAAAACGCAAAACCTTATTACAAGTTTCACATGGCTTTGAAATGATCTGATATTTTTTCAAGCATGACATTTATTTCACTTTTTTCCAACAGATGATGTTCTTTCCTCATTTGAGGAATATATGTACGCATCAAATGGATGTAATGATGGTGCCCGTCAAACAGCGAAGGCAACTAACTGTAAGGAACCTTCACCTTATATCTCAATGTATGGAGGTAGACATCCCGGCCCTTCTAACACCCGCTATTCCCCAGAAATGAGTGATGTTATTGTCATTAAAGGTGGTACTCCATTTGGTTTTTTTCTTGTTTATTTGGCCAAAAATGATTTTCCCGGCAGGTTAGACAAGATAAAGGTGCATATTTCTACAGTTTCAGTCCAGATTAACATTCTAAATTGATATTGACTCCTAATGTGTGTACTCATAGAATTGTCGAGGCCAGGGACAGTGACGAAGTACCTACACAGCCTAAACAAGTTTGCACTCTTCTTGACATTGTACAACGAACAGGCACATGCCTTGAATGTCTCTCAAGTGAACCTACACAAAATCCTGACTTCATTCGCTCAATGAGGCTCAATGAGCATATTGTGCCACAAAAAGTATCCAAGATGCCTTTAACAGGTGTGCCTACCTGATTTAATGCAACCTTTTATGTTAATTAGAAATGGTCGGTTGCTTCAATAATAGTCTGTGGATTTAATTAGATCTGTCACCGCACCATTTGTTGAGGAGAGTTGAGTTAGCGCAGTCAACATCTCATATAATCATGACCATGGAGTTAAATTTCCACATTTGGGAGCGTTAAAATTTGACCTTTGGTTTATTATTTATAACGCATAATCTTGGCATAGGTGAATTTGATATTTGAAACAGTTAATTGAAGAAACATAGTTTGCAATGATGCTGTGTCAACAGGTCCATCCATATTAAGAGACTCAATTGTGTGTTTAAATATGAATAGCAACATTTTGGAATTTTTTTACGAAAGTAGTTGTAACACCTTCACATTAAACTAGAACATTTCACATTTCGCTCGTTTGAGAGAAAAAAGGGCATCAAAAGTGAAGTTTACGTACTTAGTGATAAAAAGTTAAAAGTCAAGCTCATGTTTTCAAAAACTATCACCTGCACTCTGAAAATAGAAAACAGTGGCATCTATTTTTAAAATTCACAAGAAAAACATTGTGACTCAATTTTAAAAAATCTCAACAACTTAAAGAATCCTCAAACTGAATAGCCCCTTTATGCAATTATTATGAAATGAAATAGAAAGGCAACTGCTTTTTAAGTATAGAGGCATAACAAACAACAACAGGACCCACGCAACACTTTTTCTTGTACTACTTTAATTTATTGTGTAGTATGTATACATTCAGCGGAATAAAAAAATGAAATAAACAAATTAATAGAAATCGATGCAGTTTTATTTATATACAAAATCCGTATTGACTATTTCATAATTTTGAAGCCTTCAATTAAGAAAGTAATTACCATATTTTGAGAACATAAAAACAAAGCCAACAGTTTCCACTGAAACACACAAGTAGTGACAACAATTGAATATTCAACCATCGACTAACTGTTGAGAATTTTTTAATCCTGTACAAAAGCAATACTACGGCGAACATCGATACAAAGGGGTAGATTTGTCTATTCCTCTACAAGACAAATGCCAAGAGTTGGGATGAAATCTACAGTGGGGATAGATTTGTCTAACGCTCTACAAAGCACAGGCTAAGAGTGGTGGGGAAATCCTCAGTGGGGATAGATTTGTCTAACCCTCTACAAAGCACAGGCCAAGCGTAGTCAGGAAATCCTCAGTCTGCCTATTCTTCAACACTGGTAGACGCGCTGATCTAGACGTAGCTGTAGCCGAAGTCGTCGTTTCGGACACGGCCTTAGAGTGGTGGGTAAATCCTCAGTGGGGATAGATTTGTCTAACCCTCTACAAAACACAGGTCAAGCGTAGTCAGGAAATCCTCAGTGGGGGTAGATTTGTCTAACCTTCTACAAGACACAGGGAAAGAGTAGTGGGGAAATCTACAGTGGGGGTAGACTTGTCTAACCCTTTACAAGACACAGGCCAAGAGTAGTGGTGAGATCTACAGTGGGTGTAGATTTGTCTAACCTTCTACAAGACACAGGCCAAGAGTAGTCAGGAAATCCTCAGTGGGGGTAGATTTGTCTAACCCTTTACAAGACAAAGGCCAAGAGTAGTGGGGAAATCCTCAGTGGGGGTAGATTTGTCTAACCTTCTACAAGACATGGGGAAAGAGTAGTGGGGAAATCTACAGTGGGGGTAGACTTGTCTAACCCTTTACAAGACACAGGCCAAGAGTAGTGGTGAGATCTACAGTGGGTGTAGATTTGTCTAACCTTCTACAAGACAAATGCCAAGAGTAGTGGGTAAATCATCAGTGGGGTAGATTTATCTTACCTTCTACAAGACACAGGCCAAGAGTCGTGGGGAAATCTAGTAGGGGAATATTTGTCTTACCTTCTACAAGCCACGGGCCAAGAGTAGTCAGGAAATCTACAGTGGGGGTAGATTTGTCAAACCTTCTACAAGACACAGGCCAAGAGTAGTAGGTAAATCCTCAGTTGGGGTAGATTTGTCTTACCTTCTACAAGACAAATGCCAAGAGTAGTGAGGAAATCTACAGTGGGGTAGATTTGTCTAACCTTCTACAAGACACAGGCCAAGAGTAGTTGGTGAATCCTCAGTGGGGGTAGATTGTCTTACCTTCTACAAGACAAATGCCAAGAGTAGTGAGGAAATCTACAGTGGGGGTAAGATTCGTCTAACCTTCTACAAGACACAGGCCAAGAGTAGTGGGTAAATCCTCAGTTGGGGTAGATTTGTCTACCTTCTACAAGACAAATGCCAAGAGTAGTGAGGAAAGCTACAGTGGGGTAGATTTGTGTAACCTTCTACAAGACAAATGTCAAGAGTGGTGGTTAAATCCTTAGTGGGGGTAGATTTGTTTTACCTTCTACAAGACACAGGCCAAGAGTATTGGGTAAATCTACAGTGGGGTAGATGTGTGTAACCCTCTACAAGAGAAACACTAAATGCAGGGATACTCAATATCGGTGCTAGGGCAGAAAACTACATTCTAGGCCCAATTTCAATAAGCATGTAAGCACAAAAACTTGCCAGCTAAGCACAAGAAACTCTTGCTTAGCAACAAGACAGTACAGCTGCCATTGCTGCAACTGGTGGTACACCACTCATTTGTTGCTTAGAAAAACAAATACTAAGTAGAACAGCCCAGGGCCCAACTTCATAGAGCTGCTTAGCGGTCAATTTCGTGCTCAACAGGCGCACCTATTAATTTTTTTTTATTTCAGCAGGTTTTTTTGCAGAAAGTGGTATTATGGTATGGCGGTATGTGGCACAACTGTTCCAGCCGTTGCTCTCAACCAATAGGAATGAAGAAACTGTCCCGCTCACAACTGGTTATAAACACTGGTCATTATCAAAGGTTTACACACCCCCTCGTGACGCACTCTCCACCACTAGGAATAGCGAAACTGTCTGAGGTATTTATGAATGGGAATAAAAGAGTAGTTACTCCTTCTTGAACGTCCGTTTACAACATTGCAGGATCGTTGACGTGCGATAAAGGCCCTTGCCTTCAGCTTGGGCCTTTACCACACCGCAACAACCCTATCGGTTTTTTCTCTCCAGAAAAGCGCGATGGAGGGACCATATTTCTAATGTGCAGTTATTGCATTGTTGGCAGTACACTTCATGGCTGAGGGTTATTTTGTTAGCAGCATTTTCTTCTGGCAGACTGTAGTTTCTTGGCCTTTTTAGTGATCCATTCAAACTTGGTTGCAGCTCTTCTATTAATTCATCCGACTCCGACTCCGTAATCAACTCAATCAATGAGTCATCGCTGTTATAAGATGAATCTTCACTGCCCTGGACTCCGAATGTGGCACTAATGCTGCCGTTACTACCAGTCATCTTGTTGATGTACGCATGAGCAGGGACAGGAACTGCACAAGGAAATAAGAAACAAATATTGGTTTTATTTTAAAAAGTTATGTAACTGAATTTATTTAAAAAACTGAGACTTCCGGTTCATACTTCCTGCGAATGCGAAGCGAATGTTGACGACGTCACAAATCGAACAATTCGCAGCAGTTGAACTCTGCTCTACTCCCTTGCGAATATTGCTGCGAAAGGAGGGTGTGACGTCAAATTCACGTTAAATTTGCTTCGCATTCGCAGAGAGTATGAACCGGGCTTTAAGGCCAAGTCCATGGACGGTGGTAGTGTAGTACTAGTAATTTAAACAGCATTTAAAATTTAAAAGGTTCTTCAAACTTTGAAATATATCAGCAGTTCAACCATGTCAATCTTCATCCCCCATCGTTTTTCAGGCGTCAGAAGAAAAAACAAGAAATAAAAAGGCCCCCTTTAAAAGAAACTCCCATAAAAAACAACAGTCATATCCTGGTGTCATGTGTTGTCAGAAGGATAACAGGAAAATTGTTCACATTCAAAAACTAAACAATGACACTTCATCGTGTGTTGATGAACTCTTAAAAGTTTTGGTTTTACGTTGCGAGAGATAGTCTGCCACATATTTACAATGCTAAAGCATGCACAACAATGGACCTACCTCATATGTTTTCAGTACATTCATTGGCTGCCATTTTATTTAATATTCAGAAGCTAGTATACCATGCAAGCAAATGAAAATATATCAATCAATTAATAAACTGATTTGTTAAACTAATTTTTCTTACTAAATCAGTTTCTGGTTTTCTGTTAAATGTTAGGTCTACATTAAAATAAAATAAAAATTGCGCCTTCGGTGTCTCTATCAATACAGATATGTATTTAAATTTAAAATGGTTATTATTAAGTATTATTAAATTATACCCACCACTACCCTATTTAATTTTGTTATAACAAAAATTCCTATAGTATAAAAATAAGGCTAAGACATGGCTTCTAGTTCTAGTTCTACACTAGTACTAGGTACTGTAGATTAGAATCCGGAGATATCACAAGGCATGACAGTAAAACACCCCACCCCCTTGCCCTTGAATTTTGAAGCACAAACAGTTCATCATGTTATTGCTGTAACAATCTGTAAATCCCCCTTTCCAATTCCAGGCTTGTGCGGGGATGGGATTTGATTTGAACAGTTGTTGCGTGAAAATGTTCCAACTAGAGTGCTACACTGCTAGTACTACTATTCAGAGTATTATTTTGTAATGTACACTAGTAGGTTAAATTACCAAATTGATTGACCTGTGACCAGTCTAGTTGGAAAGGTCTCTTTGAATCGTTCATTTTGACACCAAGTTTGTGAGGATGGGTCAAGGGGATGCCGAGTTACGTCAGGTCAATGGTCGCTCTTTTCGTGCCATATTTCCATAGACAAAAAGTGTGACCTTGTGTATTAATTAATTCCCTATATAATGTGTGCATGTGTATTTTGAGTATGTTAAAATGACACTAACTTGGAACCTTAAAAGCCAATGAGAAAAGTTCAACCTTTAATGAGCATGATAAGAATAAGAGCAAACACTTGACCTTTCCCAGACTCAAGGTCAATGATATAAGTTCAAAACTTGACCTTTTGATGCCCAAAGGTCACGTAACTAGAGGTCAAAAGTCAAACGTGAGAGCTACCCAAAAAAAAAAAAAAAATCGCGAAAATTTGCATTTATATTTATCAATACAAAATATTAACAATCTGAAGTTCTATTTGAATAGTTTAAAAAGGCTGTGTTGTCATTATCATGATCATGTTATACTTACCAAGCTCCCTGATGGTTCTGTAAACATTAACTACATGTATGTTATGAAAGAAGATTGATTTCTCCAGACACGATATCGGACAAGACCTGCTCTGGCGTCATAAAGTACGGCTTGTCGTCACCTTCATACTCTAACCGGAATTCACCCTCTGTTTTGTCCACAATAATACCTGCCCACCACATTTCATCACCACTATCGTCTGACCACTTCTGAGAGACTCTTCGGCCGACCAAGTCATCAGGACGTTGCAACATGGCGTATAACTCCTGCTTGTCATCATCTATGGGGTCAGTGATTACCTCAAGAAGACATTCCTTAAGCTGATTTATTGAACTCTTGGTGAATATAACTTTTTTGCTTTTGGACTTGAGGACTTTATTCTAATATTGATTTGGGCTTTTAATGCAGCAAAAAGTTTGACCTTCCCCATATGTTTAGTGTTATTCTCCATGTCTTGCTCTGTCATCCAAATACCCCCAGACTCTAAGACATCTTCGATGAGGTGTTCTTGATGAACTCGTATTCTCTCTTCCCTTTCTGTGAGCTGTTTGCACATGAGTTCCAATCTTTCTTTTAGCCGTCTTCTTCTAGTAATTTCTCTTGAACGGTTTGCGGCTCTAACCTTTCTACCAAGTGTAATGGCTTCAATGATGTTTTTCTTCTTCTTTGCTCTAGATTGTGTGTTGATCCAAGTGCTGGTTTTGTTGCATCGGAACATCGTCTTGGCTTCTATTTTACCCATGGTTGCATTCGGTGCTCGTCGGATATGTGCATCCACTATGGCAAATTTCCGTTCTCCAGAGATGTTGTGCGATGTTGATGACCTGGCCTCTTCTTGGAGACGGGGTGAGGGGTCCCAGAAAACACCACCTGGTAGCCGAGTATTAAGTTGTCTTAGGATTACCTCCTCGATTGCCTCCAACAGTTTCTGAAGGAGAGACTCGGTAGCTCGCTCATCATCATTGGAGGTGAACTGGAGAAGTTGATGTAGATGTTCATCTTCCTTCAGAGGGATCGCTTCAAAGATGCAAGATTTGCTGGAGATCATTTCACTAGGCTGACATTTCCAGCGTGTAATGTTGGTTAATGCCTCATTGTAGTATTTGTTAATGTCAAGGATGTTCAAATCTTGACCTACCAGCCTCATCCATGGGCCTGTTACAAATCTCCCTATGAGCCCAAGTGCTCTCATTGGAGTATTGCAGCTTCCCTCCTTGAATCCATTAGAAACAGCAATTTGAAGGAAGTTTGAAGGGTGATGAACTTTTAAGAAAAAATTCCTGTATTGCATTTGAGTATGAGAATGCTAACATTGCATCAATATAAAAAATGTTAAATCTGTTCCCAACAAAGCGAAAGTATGCTGCAGTCTTATCGTGAATCTCATCTGTGTTGTTGAAGCCTTTTGAACGAAGAAACTCACTTAGGTCCTTCCCACATCCACATCCCAGGTCGTGGAAGAGTTTGTCCACTACTCGTAGTAAGGCATGTGTGTTGCTCTCTGAACCCTTTTTGAATGGCATTTGTTGATTTGTTTTTTGTTCTTCTTTGTTTTGTTTTTTCAGAGCGGATGGCTTTTTCAGAGGCATGATAAAACGCATCCAATGGGTGCATACTGCACCTGAAGGAATTCAAATGTTGGCTCCCGATTGCCTCCTGAAGTTTTCTGTCTACAGAGTCATTTGTGACACATCTGTCCGTCATTGTGTTTTTTACTCTTGATAGGAGCTGTTCCCCACAGACTTCACGGATCGTTTCAACATAGTCGTCAGCTTTTCCACCTATCTGCTCCCTTAACTCCCAACAGAAAGGTATCATCTGGGGAGGAGATTTCGACCTCTGTGAGGTGGCCCTTCGATTTAGTAGTCCCATCGTACTTTAGTGTTAGGTTGGAATGTCATGCCAATTTTTCTTTGATTTGTGACTCTGACAGGGCTTTCATTTCACTTGAAAATCTGTTTTGTGTTGAGACTGATGGGAGGGGCCCAAGCTTTCGTCAGGTTGTTGCTCCGACAATTGCTCTAATTGCATGGCTTGTATTTCTTTCCGACATTCCAAGATCTTGCAGGTAGTATGAAGCCTCCCTTATGTTTGTGGAATATGACTTTCCCTCTTTTGTTTGAATGAGGTCATCATTATCATCAAGCCTCTCCAACTGCTGGCTTTGAAGGTAAAGTACCTCGGCATTGGCTTTTTTGAGCTCCAACAAATGACGTTGACACGATGCACACCCCTGTGGATGACTGTTTTGCCTCTTGTGGGTTTTTTTTTCTGAGGATGGCCCTTTTTTCAGCTTTGAGGCGTTTGACATTTTTATTCTGTTGGTGAAGTTTTTGGTGAAGTTTCTCAGACAGAACAGATTTCTTCAAGTTTGCGTGTTTTGTTTTCCACAATCTCAGTGAATAGTCCTTTCGCTTCAGTTTTTGTAGCACAAGTTTTGCCTTTCCAACTTTTCCAACAATTGAATATATTCTGTTCAGGTGTTTTCGGCTGTCTTCAAGTTCCTTTTTCGTTTCTCGTATGATGCTGCTCTGGTCCTCGATGATTTGTTTTGCCCTGGCGAGTTCTTCAGTGAGCTGTGGAACATTGATGTTTTCTTCTTCATTCTCGACCTGTTCAGTACGGAGACCTGGTGGAATGTAGGCCTCTCTTAAGAATGACTCCAGACGTATTTTCCCACTTGGCCTGGACTTACTTTTTGCGAGCTTGACCCGTTTTAGTTTCAAGGTTGAGTATGAGCACTTGAGGTCTTTACAAATCAATGAAGATAAGTTTTAGATACCTTTCATTGATGTGATTACTTGACTTAATGCGTTGGTCGTGTTTTCTTCAGCTTGAAGTTGACTATTGAAATCTAAAATTATACCGTTGTTGACTGACTGCGGATTGGTAGTGGGGAAAGTGATAAGCCAATTTTGAGAGTTGAGGTGCAGTGAATCTGAGTATGGGCCCAAAGATGACATGATGAGGTAACAGATGATTTGTTAGCAAAATTGAGGCAAAGCAAGGAGTCAGGAGTCAGGAATCAGGATGGGGTGGGGGGTGGGGAGGGGTGAATAGCAGTTGTAGTTTGTGCAGAAAAGCAGAAAAAGCAATTGGTGTGGTGTGAGAGGTGAGTGATATAGGGTGCAAACAGACAGATTGGAGCCAAAAGAGTCTGAAAAAGAAAGGAGGCGAAATGAAATGTTCTCATTTCAGGATTATTTTGTAAAAATAAGTTTTTTGGTGTTCAAATTTATGAACTAACGTGTGCCTTTAAAAAATTGCAAATAGATGTCAAGCCAGGTTAAATATTAGTAATATTCATTCTTGCAACAATTTATAGCTCTTTACGCACAAATATTTTTCAAGATTAACCACAGAGGAAGGATGGTCATGTTAAACCGAGCTGAAACTGAATAAATTTGAATCAATGTGTCTCACTTTGTAAGTCAAAATATTTAATCCAGAAACTTTTTTATTTATTTTGTTTTTATTATTTTTAAATCATGACTCATGTTGTCTTTTCTTTTTGTTGCTTATATTGAGGATTTTCTTGCATTTAAGTGTACATGTTGTGATTTATCGATATTTAAAACTAAACATTAGTTAGTTAAACAGCATAAGCCATCCCAATGTTTTATTGTTTTATTATTTTATTTTAAAAACTATTAACTAGTCCTACTTTTTAATAATACCGGCTACCAGTTAAGCACAATTCTCAAAGCCGTACCTGTAACCCACCATCACCACCCCCCCCCGTATGTAAAGCCATTGGTGAGTGCTGTCGGGAACCAGCGCAACGAGTTGTGCGTTAAATTAATAATCACCGACCCGTTATGGAAAATCAACCCTTCGGATCGCTCCGATCCCCGGGTAGCCCACACTGAACAAATTCGCGCAGGAATGCACAACAACTTAAAAGTTTATTTTAAAAAGTGAAGTTTTGGTTGAATCCTTATGAAACTACTATTAAGACAGCATAAATCAGCACAAAATAAGCAAGTAGCTATGCTCACCTTCGTAGAATGTTCAAACTGTGAAATTTTCACGGTTTTTTGATGGAAGACTTCGAGATTTTTCCTTGGAAATGTAGAGTCAATCTTGATATCAATCGAGAGTGCCAATCGCCATCTTTAAACTAGACCCGGTTATTTTTATGAATGAACCGAGTGACACTGTCTAAAACCAATATCAATCCGCGCATACGTCACGCGGTTTTGTTTACGCACGGGTCACAAGGTAGTCTTGGTGCAAGACGCTTCTCGTTTCCCTTTTCACGCACACCGCGGCCAATTCACCAACAGCGCCCGCACCGACTCAATCCGCACCGACTCACGTGACCTAGTTCACTCACCGCTCCCCAGAGAAACGTCTTGGTCCGTGTACAAATCGCTCGGGAAATTCCGAGCACATTCCAACCATGCCGCTGCGCTTGGCCTGCATAACTCTTGACGTAGCAGTATCGGCATCAGTCTGGTATCTGTATGTCTTTGGTGGGAACAGCTTGTACGATACGACGACAACAAAAGCGTCGTGCATGGAAAAGCTTCGACGGTGCATTTGTGCGTGGGGGCCCTATAACCTTTTTTTTTTTTTTTACTTTTTTTGAAAAGCCGGGACTATCAACATATATTTTTTGTATACATGTGGCCTTAATTAATTGACAATCAAGCTTTACAAGGTTTTTTTTTCATTCAACTTTTTAAAATACTTGTAATTGTTTGCAGCAATGTCATGAAAGGGATTTTATTTTAATCACTTAAAAGAGAGCTAGATTATCTAAATGAGGTTTTGCAAATATCAATACATGTACATTGTATGTGTTATTGTTTTAACCAAATAATAATTACTTCCTTTTCTACTGTGAACAGGAAAAAGCCAAGAACTTTTAGTCAAACAAATTATGGATAATCCACATTTTTAAATTAACATAATTTTTTTTTTTAAATTTAAACATGGGTCATTCATCAACCAAGAGTTCAGCATTCCGGAAGTGCTATGGCCAGCTGGGACAGCTACGCTCCATCCTGAACCAGTCAACTTGCGTTGTGGCGATGACAGCGACAGCAACAACCACAGTGAGGCGCACAATAGTTGACAGTTTGGGGATGAGGAACTACAGCTTAATTGAAGTAAGTCCTGAACGGCATAACATTAAGTATGTGGTTTTCAAGACAGCAGATAAGAACTTTGAATCCGTCTTCAAATGGATTGCCGATGAGATTTTGGAGAAGGGCCGTTCGACAGAGCGAATGATACTGTACTGCCAGTCAAGGAAGAATGTCAGCGAGCTTCACTCCTTTTTCTGCTCTCTTCTCCCAAAGGTGTTGTATGCCTTCTTTGAAATGTATCACACGAACACTGAAGGAGATGTTCAAAAGAAGATCATCAATAGTTTTGCCCAAGAAGACGGCGAGGTCCGCATATTGTTTGCAACCATAGATGTACGTGGGCTTCACACGGTTATATTGGTAGGTCACCCAACAGAATTGGATGACCTTATGCAGTTAAGTGGGCGGGCAGGTCGGGATGGCACTCAGAGTGTGGCAATCGTTGTGAACTACCCCGGGTGCTAGCGCTAGTTTGAAAACTAGTGAGGGCATGAAGGCATTCATGAAAGGAGAGGAATGTAGACGACAGGCGATCAATAACAACTTCCCATCAAGTGGTGAGGAAAAAGTCATTGTTCCACACAACTGCTGTGACATTTGCGCAAGAAAATGTACATGTGATGAAGACACATGCTCGGCCAAACCATCACATGCTGAACAGAAGATAAAGGATATCGTGCTACATGGGCTAGCAAAACCTGAATGGAGAGTCGTGACTGTGGAGGACAGCAATGTTTCGGAACTCAAAGAAAACCTGCATGAGTACAGAGACACATTATTGACAGACAGTAGTGAACATCTGTACACAAGTGAAGACTTAGCATGTGGACTTTCTGAAATGAATCTCACAGAAGTAGTCAATGAATGTCACATCGTTTTCCCCTTCAGTGACTTTTGTGACAGATACTCATTTGCCCGCAAGGATATCGCCTTAGAAGTGTGGAACACTGTTAAATTAATTATTTATGACCAAAGTATGCCGTCGACTGATGATGTTGCTGGTTTGTTTGAGTCTGACACATACTCAGATATTTCTGAAGAGGATGCCTTTAATGGGGAGTATGCTGAGGTTGAGGTTAATTATACCAGTGAAAGTGATTAAATAGCAACACTCATGTTACATTTTGTCACATAATCAGTATCTTGAAAACACTTGGTTGCTCCAATGATGCGTAATTTTTTGAGCTGCAAACTGTTCTGAATCATTTAACTCAATACGAGAAGCAAAAAAAATAGAATTAAAATTGAACTTTTATACAATTTCTTGCATGAATTCGTTTTCCTGATATTCTACATTATGCACCTTAGGCAGGAATGTGATTTCACCTTTTTTATCTAATTTCCTGTTTTCTATTTTTTTTTTTTTTAACCCCCCCCCCCCTCCCAAATTTGTTTTCTTTTTCTAGTATTAAATATCAAGAAATAGAGGTATAACCAACATTGGGCCCGGATTGCTTAGAAGGGCTTTAAAACCAATGACAAATTTTAATAATTGTGCTCATGATTGCAATTTTGTGAGCTTACATGGTCTCTTGCCTTGCACTCGGAGTCTCTTTTTTTCAACAGCCTATCACATACTATATGCCATAGGAGCTTTCAGTTTGAATTATGCGATTTTTTATACTGTTGCACATGTGAAGCATGAAACAACTTTTCAATTTAGCTGATTTGGCGAAGTTCTTTTATTTTCTCAACTGTCCATGTGCAGACTTCAAAACAAAGGACACATTGATTTTCTTACTGTTCAAAGCACTTTCATGATTTTTGACAAACTGTACAGTTGCATGCCTGATGTTCTTAAATGTGAAGGCCACTTTGGATATGTGGAGAAAAAAAATGTCTACTGTTCTTGTTTAACATTGTCAACTGAAATCATGAATTGGCCTCTTTAAGAGATTACAGGAGATACATTATAATTATATATATAGAAAAGTTTGCGGTAACACCATGTAATAACAATCTCTAAATGAGTTGGGGTGGTTCTGAAAAGAACCGTTGGATTAACTCGACGTTTCGATCAGTATGCTCTGATCGTCTTCTGGAGAATGCGATCAGAGCATACTGATCAAAACGTCGAGTTAATCCAACGGTTCTTTTCAGAACCACCCCAACTCATTGAGAGATTGTTATTACATGGTGTTACCGCAAACTTTTCTATATCTTACTTCCACCATGCAAAGTTTCAAATCCTACTTATAATTATATACACACATTGGGGTTGCTATTTGTGTCTGACTATTATACATAGTATGCATTTACTTCAGTGCACATTATTTTATACAGCTTGCCTTTACAGTGTTTACATTTATGCACATAAAGGATGCTGTTTGCATGGTTTACTAAAGTATTCGGTTAAGTGCACTAAAACCTATTTTTAACTCAACCATCATTGCATCATTAACACCAAAATAATGACCAAAACAGTTAATGCACACATTTTCCCATTTTATAGGCCTATGTTTTTTTCAAACAAACTTTTCAACTAATAAGTCAAAATGATAATTGGTGCTTAAATATTTTTGAGAAAATTTACTAATGAATTGTTCAGATGTGCAAACTTAAATGCAAATTTTTGTTGGTTGAGGTTTCAATTTTTTAATAAAGTCTCATTTTACTTGGTGTTTCAATTCTATACATAACGTTATTTGTATATAGTGTAATAACTAATAACTTATCAAGTCTTCTGGTCACATATGAAGATTCAAACAGCTACGTAAAATATGACTAGTAACTAAGCAGTTTTGTATACCTTTCAAAATTCACTTGATGTAAGGCTTTCTAATGGACTATTCGAAACTATTTACAGTTGAGTTATGAGGGCATTGTTTAATATCACGTTTTCACCTGAGGTTGTTTTTAAAACCAAAAATAACTGTACTTAATTATTTTAATGGCACTTGAATTTTGACCATTTCAATTAAATGATGATTTTTTGGTTGTAGTCAATGACTATGTGTACATGTATTTGTTTATGTCCATATTCAATCAAGTGTAAACCATTATTAGCAAACTTTAAGCTGTAGGCACACTGTCCAAACAATGATCAAAATACAAGTCCAATTCAGATAGTACTGTGTGTTCTCCAATACGACACTATTTCAGAGGGAAGTAGTCAACATGTGTTATTATATTAATTTCATGAACAGTGAGTTTTTACACTGAAACAAAACAATGATTGTCCTTTCTCCATCCTGTTGTAATAATAAGCACAGTGAACTTGTCTCAATTTTTAAACAACTATTATTGTATCATTGCCAAAGGTTCAAGACAAAAACATGTTAAGTAGGTCTTCTTGTTTTTTTCTTTTTCAAACTGTTCAACATGTAGTCAAATAAAAAAAAAGGCTGCTGAAAACGTTAACAACCAAGTAAGATTGTTGGTGACAAACAAGTTTTATAGTATGTTGTAGTTTGCCAACCTCAATGCAAATCTGCTTTTTTTCATGGCATTCTATGTATACTAGCAATGAACAATTTCATCCAGCATTTTTGCATAGCAAAATATTTTTACTAAAACAAATTTTTTGCATCCTGAATGGTAACATTGAGTAGCAAATGATCATTTTGAAAAGCAACTGACACATTGTGCATAGCCTTTTGTTACTGTAACAACCAACAAGTTACTGTTTCTTACACATGAAGTCAGACTGAGGCATAGTTTTATCTTGTGGTGTGCTGGTCACATGTAAATTCCTAGTCAAAAACAGTTTACATGTATGTGGCTATATATCACTGGACAGCATCTAGGCAGTAAATGTATACCTTTCAAAATTTAAATGATTACCTGCAACTATTTACAATTGAGTTACAAAGGCTTCATCTGTTGTTTTAAGTTTTACATACAAGTTCTTTCACTAAAAAATACATGTAATTATGTACCTAACTATTTTGATGGCACTTGAAATGGATGTTATTAAAATGAATGTCTTTCAATCAATGAAACACTTATCTGTTGTGTATCTATGTTCAGATTCAATCAAGTGTGGACTATTATTAGCAAACTTTAAGCTGTACACACACTGTCCAAACAATGATCAAAAGACCAGTCAAACTTTGTCTGGCCCGGTTATCTTGCAGTAATTCACGTTGTTTTTGAAAGGGCTAATGAGTCCCTTTTCGCATTTAAATTATATCTCTTGCTTTTAATGAAACTTGCCACAGGAAAAAAACAAAGAGACATTTGATTTTTAAATAATCACAAAAGATTTTGTAAGAAGAGTTGCATTTCTTAGAGAAGCAGTGTGGTTACGACTTAAATTTCTTCAGAAGTTAGTGTAGTGTACAATAACTTATAAGACATTACCAACTTAGTGAACATTTGGATGTCAACCAACATTGGCCCTTCTTGTTGTACGGTGTAGGCTGCTAAAGATTGTTCAATCAGTTGTTTCATTGTGCTTTGCCATATGCTTCAAAGCGAGTTTCATCCACTTGTTAAGGTCTGGAACGCTGACTGTTGAAAGCATTGAGGAGGGAAAGTCTGGGAAATGGAAGTGTTTCCTTCCGGGCTGGACATCAAACACTCCATCTTTGTGAAGCTCCATGGCAAGGTCCAGTTGGTTCTGTGTGATCTTGGTTGGGTGTTTCCCTGACGGCTTGTGAATTCTTGCTTGCTGATTTACCGAGGTTAGGAGTTCATCAATGATTTGTGCTGAACGGCTTATGCGATCAATGCTGTTCTTGGTAACTTTCCCCCTCAGACCCCCACAGTTCTCCTTAAAAACTCTATTTTGATGTTCTATTTCACGATCTACCTCGATGTTTTGTTTTATTTGGCCTGTCTTATTAACAAATCTACTCCATTTTAGCTCATAGGCCGATCTGGGGGTGAGAAAACAGCCAACCTGTGCCAACAAACGAAGAACCTGGTAGCTGTACTTGGGTTTGTTGGCTGCCTTGAAGTGAACCACCAAGAACTTGTATAGACGAATTATTCTGTCCCCATCACCCATCTGACGAGCATCAGTGAAACCGTAGGCCAGCATACCCATACTAAGTGCTGTTCTGGAGTAGTTGAAAACAGCATCCTTTTGAAGTGGCAGGTTTTGGTCGTGCTGGCTCTTGAATTCCAGGATGTATATTTTTCATGTGATTTTGTAGGCCTCGTTGTGTTATGTATGTCTTCTTGCAATTTGGACAAGACAATTTGGATGTGTCTTGTTTCATTTCATTGATGCTTGGGAGGGCGTACTTATTGACAATGTCTTCAAGAACCATGTTTACATAGTGGCTACGGTCAGGGTGGACTCCGAATTGAAACTGATTCCGAGTTGGTTGGTCATTGATTGAGTCGATCCCAAAGTACTTCATAGAAGCAGCTATCACTAGGGCAGTGGTGTATTGACTTATGAGGTCTGCAGCTGCATTGATGTTCCTCATCGGGTCACTAGTGATTCTGCGTGCCTCCAAGAAGTTCCGAGCCGCGTATAAGGTTCCCTTGTCACCACTGGAAGTCGTATTATACAAGTGCAACCATATCACCTGGTAAACAAAGAAAATTGTTACTTCAACATTGAGGTATACAATATTTTGTTGGTACCCTTTTTTTTTGGTAGGGGGAGGGTAGGGTGACCCTAACTTTTTGATGCCAAAAGATGCTTGACCCCAGGGAGATGGATGTTCTTCATTCTTTCCATGTTGGAGGAAAGTGGCTGGTATTTGGTGGCAACTTGTCAGTTGAATACCCTCCTCTCTTATTCTGTTTTTATGAAATATTTACTAGCCACTTTTGTTCTTTGAAACTGCATCTATTCGCAAGAATGCCAGATTAATTTTAGATTGAAGGTTTCTCTCATTCTGTAAGAAAATTTAAGCTTAAGCAGACCCCCCCCCTCCAAAAAAAAAAATTAAAAATAATAAAATACAGGAGGAAACGATACATATGTTTGCCTTGTGGGTTTGGTAAACCTACCTGGTAAAAGTTTGCCAAGGCGTGGAAGTCTGCAATGACTGGTACAATGCCTTTCAGCTTCTCACTGTGGGTTGTTGAATTCCGCTGTTCTCCCCTAAAAGTGCTTTCTCTCTCGCATGTGAGCAGATCCCCTGCGCTGATAACTGGGGTGACTTGTTCTGTACCATGGCCAGGTACATACTTGTGCAGATGATGCATGATGTTATAAATGCCGTTTGTGTCATTTTCGCTCTCCATCAGCACTCCTAGGTTTACCTGATCAAAAAAATAGGGTACAAATAAGTGGATCAAACTCTAGCTTCCAAGTGCAATTTCTGATTTGCTCACTTTGTATGAGGTATCAAACTGCACACAAACTTTATACAGAATTGTGAGTCCCCATTTGTTTTAGAATAACAGTCATTTGGAAAAATGGGAAGTTAATTTCAAATTGTGTGTTATGTTGTTATGTTCCTGTTTGTTATTTTTGTTCTTTGAAGGGCTACATTTACAAGAATGATAAAATAGCAATTGCTCAGTTGAAACAATAATTATTGTTCCTATGTGGATGTAACATAAAGCTGCAAGTTTTACTAAAGTAATAACTTTTAGAGTTGTTTCAAAAACCCACTAAAAAATCGTCAAAATTAAAAAGAGTTGCTCTGAAACGAGTTGTCAAATTAAAATTAAAAATTATTTGTTTTTGCATGAAAATTTGCGCAATTGAAAAACTATGTTAAACTCATTTTGAATACTTCTGACTCGGGTGAGAAAAAAAAGGAAGTGAAATGTCCAAAAGTACACACAAGACACAGACTTACTATTTTCGATTTCCTCTTGAGTTCAGTCATGTGTGCATGCTGAATATGCCCTGGCAAGTGTTCATTAAACCACTTCAATGACGGTATGTGTTTGCTGATGATGTTACCAATCAACACGATCCAGTCCTGTTTCAGAAGTTTATTGTCACTCAGTGTTGGCCGAAACTGAGCAATGTCAAGTGATGACATAGTTGAAGTTGGTTTATCATTTGGCAAGTGGTGCCCATTCACTCTATTCTGAACAGCTATCATTTGCACCATATGCAAATCACTGCCATGTTTCTCTCGTGAAGTGTGTCGTGGATGAAGCACAATGTCAGCATTGTCCATGATGAGTTGATATCCATTATCCGTCCTCTGAGGTGGTTCATCCCCATGCTCTTTTACTTCCCTCTCCAATGCTTCTGCCTGGCTTGTTTCATTTGCCCATTTCAACACATCCTCATCGAAGTCAGCACCGAAGTCAGCACCGAAGTCAACCTGCCGCTGCATCACTGTTTGGTAGCTAGAGCATACAAATCTAGAGCTGAGATGTTTGAAGGCACTTCGTTTAGCACTACTCTGCTTCAGAGTTAGGGCTGTTAACACCTGGTGAGCGTTAATGTATTTGGACCGGCAGTTTAGAAGGATTGCAGCTGCAGTGGTTATCCCTGGTAGCAGCACTGCATGAGTTTTTTGTTTATTTCTTCTCAACTCAGCACTTTCAGCTGCAGCATGCGAGACAGCAGAAAATAGAGGGTTAGATTATCTTTTATAAACAGTTTTTGTAAAGGCACTGGACACTATTGGTAATTACTCAAAATAGTTGTTAGCATAAAAACTTACTTGATATTTTGGTAACAAGCAATGGAGAGCTGTTGATAGTATAAAACATTGTGAGAAAAGGCCCTCTGAAGTAACAGAGTTTTCACGAAATAACTAATTTTTCCACTAAGACATTTGATTTCAAGCACCTGAAAGCACACAACTTTGTGTGTCAAGTGAGAAGTCAGTGGCCTCTGACAATTACCAATAGTGTTCACTGTCTGTAACATCTGCAGAGAAAAATCACATTTATAATAATAATAATAATCATCATATAATAACATTTACACCATAAGGCATTTGAAGCTATTTTTTGTATTGTACTTTTGTTTACAACGATCTGTACAAAGAGATTTCTACCTCCATGTTTAAACAATGAGGGAAAGGTTTAACTCTGAATTGGATTATAAATAAGCAACTTTTAATTAAACAGGCATGCTTTTGTTTATTGTAATCAATTTAAGGATTACGTTTCCCATAAGGGCCCTAACATACAGATTAACTAACACCACCATCATGACCATATAACCACACACAATCATGAATGTAACTAGCAGATTTTTGTTTAAGGGCAATGGCGGATGATTTCATCAAACCATTTCCCCCACGTAAACACTGGTTTGAGTTTGCACACAGTTTTGACTTATTAATGGAAAACAGTTTTACTTAGCCGTGTACATGTCGCTATTATGCTACAGTCGAGTTTTCCGATTAGAAAAGAAACTTCCCCTGGATGCTGGAACCATTTGGAAGACCGTTCTATTTAAACTTTTGGAACCAAAACCCTGTCAATATTATCCCTGTAACTTTTTTCACGCTCCTAAATTAAATTAGTCACACGAAACAAACTGACCTTCTACGTAAACGACTCTATATTAACAGTGAAACACAGAATATTTTATAGATTGCCATCGAATTGAAATGTAGTGTACTAGTGCCATTTTCTTTTTAAATTGGGGATGTTGTCTTCTTGACTTGATTGTGAGTAAGGCATGGGCATAAAGCAAAAGGGGACTCATGAACAGAACATTCCATCAACAAATGTGGTTTTAAGAAACCTGCTTTCCCCTCCTCATATACGTATAGCTGGTCAACTTTGTCTATGGTGAATTTCCTTCTTTCTTCAACGCCGTGCACTCTCTGGCAATTTGGCGCATTACAAATAAAGTTATTAATTGAGTTTAAAAATTAATCGAACTTACTTTGCGGGTCGATGGGGTTCCTGGTGAATATACAGCCTTCCTCTTGTGATCTTTTAATAGGGTTCTGACGTGTGTACGTGGACTTGCACTGGAAGTTGCAGCAGAAGCTGATGATGCAGACGTGGAATATTTGGCTGTAGCTGCCGAGAACTGTTATTTAATTTCGTTCCCTATCACTTTGCCCTTTCGCCACTTGGCAACTTTGGAATCACATTGTTCACATATATTCATACTGGCGGTTGGTGTGATTTCTTCTCCCAAAATTGTGCATAATACCGATAATAGCTGACTGTCTTTCTTTAATTTCGAAATTATGTGCAACATCTTCTACAATTAACAAGTTCTCTGCCGCAAATAAAACACCATCGAATTTTGCCGAGGCGGCCACGGCCCGGCGGCGGTCCAGTGGCCAGGGAAGCCATTGTTATTATAATACATTGCAAACTTTTCGGATTTCCACCGCACAACAACAAACGCACATGTGCATTTCCCGGGTTCCCGCGGCAGCAGCGATGTTTACTCGGACAACGATGCATGCAAGTTACCAGGCTGGCCCGCTTCTCTGTTTCCAGTTGTGCGCGTGCGTAGTATTTTGTTGACCCACACGTTGAATATGTATACGGCGGTCACATAACGCAAACATGTACACGGACCAAGATGTTTCTCCGGGGAGCGGTGAGTGAACTAAGAGCGGTGAGTGAACTAAGTCATGTTAGTCGGTGCGGATTGAGTCGGTGCGGGCGCTGTTGGTGAATTGGCCGCGATGTGCGTGAAAAGGGAAACGAGAAACGTCTTGCACAAAGACTAGTCACAAGGTCTCATTCACAAAAGAAGGTACACAAACGGACAGCGCCCTCTAGGTTCGTGGATTAAACTAACACTAGGCCTTCAAAATACAAGTACAACCCTGACAACAGAGACTATCAATATTTTAGCAGGGCTGATAATTTTCTTTATAAATTTTAAACTAACTAAACAGTTGATACAAAATGTGATGATATAAACTACTCACCTTCTTACAGAAGAACCAAAGTTTCACGCTTAGAATGTGAACAAATGAGACATGACAGAACTGCGGTGACTAGTGTTCTAGTAAGATGAGTAATTGCAGAGTTGTAGTCCCGTCCGACACCACCATCGCGACGACCGGCGGTACGTGGATTCATCCCATGCATACGCTGCGTGCCCCTGGCTCGTCGGCTCGGAAACCCCGTCAACAAAGTTGTCGGTACACGGTCCGAAATTGCCTCCCGCGTAAAATAAAAAGAAGCCAAATATCTCTTTTAGTTTAAAGATTACTTCAAACAAAAGTCTAAATTCTGATAAGGTTTCGATAAGTGATACTTACACAAGATAGCGTAACACATAATGATTAATTACATGAACGTACCAAAAACTTGTGATGTTGTCTGCTTCACTTTTCTGTTTACATTGCACGTCATTTTTTATTTAGCTGATTACTCTATTTTTAGATGAACACTCAGAAGGGGGTCATTGCGCAAGACAATGCTCGCTGGTTCCAGTGTTTTTAAACAAACACGAAAGTGTAATAGATGAGGGGACCAGTCTACTCTTTGGTTGCGTTGATTCTGCTGCCTGGAAGGACGACAGGTAATGAACGAAACCATTTCACAAAAGGGTTGCAAAAAGTTCATTTTGTCTTTACTATTCGTGTACAGCCGCAATAAATTTTTGTGTGATGCTAAAAACTTCGTAATCTGTGGTGCTGAAAACTGTGTAATCTGTGTTGTAGTACTGCCGGCACTTGTTAGCATTTGTTTGACAAACTAGAAAGTAGACATGACGAAGGGAAAGCTGTGGTGGCTGGTTAAAGAAGAAGATGAAATTTACATCCATTGTAGCGACCCCAAATCAAAGGGGTCTGCTGACAAAAGCGGCTCCCCTCTCCGTCAATACGGCAGTGGGCCGCATAGACGAATTTCACATGTAGTTGGGCATGTTACCTCTGTGAGTGTGGCAAGGTCCAGCACTAGTCTTCAAGTTCCTCGGAACAGAACTTTGGTGGAAGCAGTATTGGTAAGTTTAACAGCTGTACAAGCTTAGGATTCACCGTGTTCACCACCCAATTTTATTTAAAAGAAATGTAATAATAAATATAAAATAAACAAGTAACAAGCAATCACTCATTCATGTTCATTTTCGTTTCTGTAATTTTTTTTTTTATTGACAGTTAGTGTGGACAAGTTGTTACAGATATATATAACATACAAAGAAAAATTAAGAAACACAATTTCATACTTAATAATAACACTAAGTCTAATGCATGTCACCTGTCAAATTGTGGTAGGTAGGCCCTAGGCCTAGTACAATGTATTTACTTATTTGGGTCTACCATCTATCTCTACACTATTATTAGTTAGGCCTAGTATATAGCCACCATTTTACTTCCATAAATAAATACGTTATTTAAAAGTATGAACTTAACAGCTTAAAGGAACACGCTGCCATGGATCGGACGAGTTGGTTTTTAAAAAGCGTTTGAAACCGTTTGTTATGAAATGCATATGGTTAGAAAGATGTTCTTAACTTAAGTAGAACATAATGATCCACGCAAGTATCACTGAACTCAAAATAGCACGGTTTTCCTTTTACGTCATGTATGGGCGTAAAAAATTTGACTCCCGTGTTGGTAGACGAGGTCAAAGGAAAACCGTGCATTTTTGAGGCATATTTGTGTATATCATTGTTTTCTACTTTAACAACATCTTTCTACACCTAGGCCCTATGCATTGTAACAAACAATTATGGAATGCTTTTCAAAGACCAACTCGACCGTTCAAAGGCAACGTATTCCTTTAACAAATATAATTATATGACTTATTAATCCATGTGCATGTGTATTTGTATTTTACCAGTTCAAATTTAGTGGAAATGTGACAGGCTGGATAATAATCATTTTTAAATGTCCATTGTTGAGGGTAACAGAGAGAAGATTACAAGACATTAATTGGTATAACCCCTATATAACCATTTTCTTATTTTAGCTTCCCCCCCCCCCCCCCTGGATAAACACTTTCTCTTTTTAGCCCCCCCCTTTGTAAAGTAACACCTTGATGCGCTCTCTAATTAGAACAATAAAACATGTGCTAAAACTTTCCTAATGCAAGCCACACACTCAGTATGCAGACCGACAGTAAAGAGTGAACACCACACAAAGTTCTGCTCTTGCTTCAGTTTAATCTGCCCCTTGCTTGGTCTGTTGTGGATTTGGTAAGTCAAAGAGAACACTTATTTCTCACTTTTAATTATCTTGTTAAAGTTCCCAGTGTGTAATTTAACATTTAGATGAAAATGGATTGGTATTTTGACAAAGGTTTGTAACAAGAATGACACCCAAAAGATCGACACAATTCTACTCAACAACAATACTTACTTTGAGTGAGTACTTTCAGCGCCTTTCACAACTTCAGCAGACGACATTTCACTCGCTTTCACTCTACTCCAATCATTTTCCACGATTTCTCGCCAGTGCGTCCATGTGTGCGTGGAACGGTACTGAGTGTCTGCCATCTTGAATGAATTATATACGACTGTTCCATGACCCAAGTTGCAACAACACGAAACAGCCATACAACTTTAATAGTTCATCCTCGTCCAAAGGGTTTTTATTAAGAGTGAAAATGGTTTGAGTTGCAACTCGTCGCGCTTACGACGTGTTTGGTGAAATGGATTGTGGAACTCGTCGCAGCCGCGACGTGTCTTAGTCTGCGACGCATCGCAAACCCCCAAGTGTTCTCCCCAATTTTCTTATTTTTTAGCGGCAGTGACATTATAGCTGAGCAGGGATCATTTTTACGATTTCTTTTTTGTTTTAAGGCATGAATTATATACTTACAGTTATCGGCTTCCTCAAAACACTTTTCGGTACACATGGTTGCCTGACTGGTGGAGGTTCTTAATGTCTTTACTTTTGACATGAGGTGGGCAAATGCCTCTGTCCCTCTCTAGGAAATCAAGCAGGACATAAAACCGGTGACTACATTGATCAGTGTAAGGTTTAACAGCTCAAATGTAATAATCTAAATATGTCTCATTAAAAAGATTACAAGATTTGTCAAAGTGGTTTTTTAATCTTGGCTTTGCTGGTAGTGTCAAACTTATAACGCATGAAAAAAAAAAAAAAAAAAAAGAACTTCTGTCATTTTCAATGTGTTTGTACTTTTTTTATGTGAGTCACTGGTAAAGACGGTGAGTTTCTACCTGTTGAAACCAATGACTGAAAAGAAAAAAGGATCCTAGTGTTTTAACAGCGATGTCATCCTCACTTTTCTTTCATGTAGAATTAATCGTTTGTATTTGTATAGAGTATTATGATTATGGCATGGACCACATACTCTCCATTTTAGGCTCAGACGAATGGATCATGGACACACAGACTGGTGCTTTGATGTTTTTCTGAGGTCATGATCCAGATGCAGAGACCAATAAAGCAAAACCCACAAGTGTAAGATTTAAATCTTTATTTGATGTCTGGTGTGATTATGATATCACCTAACAGTTAGGCCTGTGTTACCAACCAGTACATGTTATTACCTGTGAAGCTCATCCATCTGAGAACAGACCCCGACTGTTGTGCGTTCTGTAATATTTTTATTTGGCGCCTTTTTTCATTGAGCTCATTTTGTATTATTTAAATGTTTATTGTAAAGGTAAATATATATACTCACGTCAATCTCGTGCTTATAGTAGATGTGCGTGTCCACTCGCGCAAGTTCCTTGGCTGGGCAGCCGGGATAGGGACAGTCGGCTGTTCGGGGTGGAGGCCTGGATCTGTTAGTGAAGGGACGGGGTTTGGAGATTGGTTTGCTGTTGAATGGTGCACAATGGGGCAAGAAATTATAGTGGGTGTTAACATTATTTGTTTCAATAATTTAAATTTACATTTTACCTGCAGAGTTGAGTGGCCCACCGTAAAGTGGGTGGATATGGTCAGCTAAGTAGCTTGTTTCGTAGCAGTCATCAGAAAAAGTTCAGATTTGAATGGAGTGTACAAGGTAAGCAGCCATATTGCAGTGCTTTTTTAACTGATCAGTGACGTGAAAACTTGCAAAGTCATGCACTGAAATTGTCCAGCACCGTTAATCATTTTAAGGCTCATGATATTGTTCAGGGGAATATTTTGTTTTAAGTTACCCTTTCCTTGCAATGTAGATATATGTCATCCGCTTCTTTTTGTCTCTAAGTTTATGAACCCTTATGATATGGTGACTCAGCCCGATCACTTTGCTGTCGCAAAGGGGGCATTCCCTCCTGGATCGTACAGACTGAAAGAGAGAACATTGAGTTAAAATTAATTCTTACCCAAAAATACAACAATTGTCAACATTAAGAGGATGAGAAAATGTGAATTTATAAGAATAAGAACCTTTTATGGCACAACTCTCTGATATAAAAGTTGCTTCTTGAATGATAAATTTTCCTATACCCTTTGATAGCTAGCTCCTGATATTGTGTGTAGAGTATTTTTGACAATATGACACCCCCCCCCCCCCCCCCCTTATTGTTTTTGGACTCCCTAGGTCAAATGTAAAGGTCATTATTACTAAAAAAAAAAAAGACTTGTTGTCCGAGTAAAAACTCGAGAAGCACTTGGCATATCAACTCTAAACTTTGTGTGGGGATTGGTCTTGGAACTCAAATATGATTTGACATGGGATAGTCCAAAAATCAAAAACAACAAATTAAATCAATAACAAAAAAGGAACTGAACTGAAAATGTCAACAACAATGACATATCAAAACGAACGACTGCAAGCTGAGATTTTAACAAAAGTATGAGATTCCTGTGCATTCTTTCTGCTATGAAAATGTTTTGTAGGTTTTCAAACTTGTTTGAGAGCTCATTTAAGATGTACAAGCATGATAACAATCCTTAATACACCAGCTTCATGATATGCGATATTTGGCTCACTCTCATTCTGACCCGTTCTCACCCCAGTCACCACCTTTTTAAATGAAATTTTCACAGGTTTGTATGGTAGACTACAAAACAATAGGCTCCAATTGCCAAACGTGTACGATGCCTTTAAGCAGCATCCAGCATCAGTCTTGTATTCTCCTGAGCATACTGACTGAAAACGTCAAGTTACTAATCACCAGTTCTTTTCAGAACCACTGCAACTCCTTGAGAGATTTATTTTAAGGGTCATACTGCTAAGAAAGTACGCCTTGCTTTATCATCAAGTGAGTCTGAATCCTTGAATCTGATTTGTCAGCAACTGCACGAGCAAGTCCAATACTTCTTGCATGTTGGATATGGGACAATCGAGTTAGTAATTTATATCAGTGATTGTTATTCTGTTGCTGGGCATGCGCAAGGAGAATGTCAAAAAGATTGTATACATGGTGTTCGAAACAGCTTTACATTTTGTGTAGTGTATACCTTAAACAAGCACAATCCTCTGAGTTAGAGCAGACCAATACGCAGGATGTGCCATGGGCCGTACAATACAGGTTTACATTACACCTCTTGTTTCCATGAGTTAACCAATCAAAATAAACGATTCTAGTTTACTTGAAGACAAAATTCTATATTGTAGTAAATGCTGTTCTTGCAAAAAAATATATATATATTTTTTCCAGAACTTGGGATACACTTAGACTAAAGGAATAAAAAGGCTCAAAAAAAGACCTTGCCCAATACAATTACTTTGTTAGTTATAAGCCGGGAAAAAATGTGTACCCTTCCAATTTGTACAGAATCAGAAACAGGTTAAAAAAACATTAAAAACATTAAAACTTTACACAGCGGTTTCTATTAGAAGAATTACTTTTATTTTATACTTTATTACCACAAACAACAACAACTCATAATGAAAATGGTAATGCTATAAAAAATAAACAAGTATCAATTATCCGTTCGCCTGGATATTAAACCCACCCACCATCATACCCCGTCCCCGGGGGATGCCCGTGCACCCCCCCTCCCCCAACCAGTCGACTACCCACCATACCCCGCTCAACATGTTATTGTCGTTTGCCAGCAATAACTTCAGTTTCCTTTATACATGTACCACACAGCTAAAACTGAGATTATGGTGTCTCCGTTACAATGTGATAGATACTTTTGGATCGTATATGAAAACAAAAAATCTGATTCGAGAAATTGAAGTTATACATTAAACTATGAACTTTTCCCACCACTTAAACATGCAAAGACTATAGAAAGTTCATTATCTTTTGAGATAAAACACTGTGTCACGCTTTGGCCCCCTTATTTATGATAAGACCCAAAAACATCAAAATTAGTTGTTTGTACATGTAGTTGGCTGCATAAAACATCCTTGATTGCTTTACACATTTGTTGAGATTTTAGTGTTGTATGCGTACTGAGTTCATGTCGAGCTGTTGTATGATGTTACAGCTCATCGATACTTTATGTTAATTTCAGGTCATGGGGTGTTTACCACCAAATCATTCCAAAGGGGAGATTTCATGCTAGAATATCGAGGAGAGCTGATTTCCCACAGAGAAGCACTGCTCAGGGAAAAAAAGTACATAGGCACACATGGTATATTTTTGTACTTTTTCAAGAATAGGCAACATGGTACAATGTGGTAAGTAGCGCATGTTATTCACTGTTCAAACATTTATTGCATTTTAACCTTGCAATGGGGCACCTGTTTGATCATCCTGCCACAAAGGTGTGGCAAGCCCATTTGATAGGTTAAGACTAAGAGGGTCTGTTCTGCCGGGCTCAAGATCACAAGACCTTTATTCACAAAAGCCCATTGACCCATTGAACCTAGAGCGAGGGTTAGACACAAAATGCCTTACCACCAAGCTGTAGTAGTGCTCTGTGGCCCACGTGCCTCAGAGATAGGAGTTTGTGCATGACCTATGAGTTTTTTTTTTCACCACCCCTCCTGACAAAATTGACGACCCCGTTGATTGACACCCCTCCTAAAACGTGTGTGTTGGTACACTGCAGGATATTACAGAGTATCACGGGGTTGGGATGTACCATTTTGAAATGGTTATGTTTTTCTTGATATGTGCCAAAGCACTGTGGTTGGGTGCATCGCTGCATCGGTGCATTACCACAAACAACAACAACTCATAATGAAAATGGTAATGCTATAAAAAATAAACAAGTATCAATTATCCGTTCGCCTGGATATTAAACCCACCCACCATCATACCCCGTCCCCGGGGGATGCCCGTGCACCCCCCCTCCCCCAACCAGTCGACTACCCACCATACCCCGCTCAACATGTTATTGTCGTTTGCCAGCAATAACTTCAGTTTCCTTTATACATGTACCACACAGCTAAAACTGAGATTATGGTGTCTCCGTTACAATGTGATAGATACTTTTGGATCGTATATGAAAACAAAAAATCTGATTCGAGAAATTGAAGTTATACATTAAACTATGAACTTTTCCCACCACTTAAACATGCAAAGACTATAGAAAGTTCATTATCTTTTGAGATAAAACACTGTGTCACGCTTTGGCCCCCTTATTTATGATAAGACCCAAAAACATCAAAATTAGTTGTTTGTACATGTAGTTGGCTGCATAAAACATCCTTGATTGCTTTACACATTTGTTGAGATTTTAGTGTTGTATGCGTACTGAGTTCATGTCGAGCTGTTGTATGATGTTACAGCTCATCGATACTTTATGTTAATTTCAGGTCATGGGGTGTTTACCACCAAATCATTCCAAAGGGGAGATTTCATGCTAGAATATCGAGGAGAGCTGATTTCCCACAGAGAAGCACTGCTCAGGGAAAAAAAGTACATAGGCACACATGGTATATTTTTGTACTTTTTCAAGAATAGGCAACATGGTACAATGTGGTAAGTAGCGCATGTTATTCACTGTTCAAACATTTATTGCATTTTAACCTTGCAATGGGGCACCTGTTTGATCATCCTGCCACAAAGGTGTGGCAAGCCCATTTGATAGGTTAAGACTAAGAGGGTCTGTTCTGCCGGGCTCAAGATCACAAGACCTTTATTCACAAAAGCCCATTGACCCATTGAACCTAGAGCGAGGGTTAGACACAAAATGCCTTACCACCAAGCTGTAGTAGTGCTCTGTGGCCCACGTGCCTCAGAGATAGGAGTTTGTGCATGACCTATGAGTTTTTTTTTTTCACCACCCCTCCTGACAAAATTGACGACCCCGTTGATTGACACCCCTCCTAAAACGTGTGTGTTGGTACACTGCAGGATATTACAGAGTATCACGGGGTTGGGATGTACCATTTTGAAATGGTTATGTTTTTCTTGATATGTGCCAAAGCACTGTGGTTGGGTGCATCGCTGCAAGGTTTTAAATACAAAAGTTCAATTTAATGGAAAGTAATAAATGTTTTGGATTAAAACAAAAAACAAAACCACACTTTCAAATAAGTGTTTCTTTTAAATTTATCCCTTTTTCTCAGTATTGATGGAACACATTCTACAGGATTTGGCAGGATGATCAATGATGCCACTTTGCCAGATGCAAACTGCAAGATTATGATATTTTCTGGTTGTACAGTGGGACCACAAGCTGGTGTACATCTGTGTGTGTTTGCCATCAAAACAATTGAACCTGGCTCAGAGCTGAGGTATGACTATGGAATGAAGGACCTCCTTTGGCGTAAAAAGGTATGAGGGTGTTTTAATATAAAAATTCAAATATATTTATATTAGAAATATTATTGACCTAATCATGGTATTACAAATTTGAAGTCATTTTAAGGCGACAGAGCCAACTGTCATTGTTAAAAGTGTAAGCCATTTTTTATTTTTGTTTGTTTTTTTTGGAAACTTGAAACAAAGTTTCAAAAACTGAGTAATTTTATCTTACAGTAAATTGCAGCTAAATCCCCTTGAGCTGAAAAATGTATAATTGATTAATTCCTTTGTTTTGCCACAGTGAAGGTCTCGAGTAGCAATTTCCACACAAATTTTGATGTACATATGTATGTTATTGTTTTTTCCCCTGTTTTTCACAAGGCATGAATAATGTTGACATAGAAACTTAAAATAAATACTACTGAATAAACTTTCTTTTGTATTCCTAGCAGCATATAAGGCCATACAAGGAGCTCAGGTCTGTACCAGGAGTTGAACAGTCTTCTCTTGCCCAGCTTTCTTTTTGTGGACTGAAATTGGTAAATATCAAGTGTTTATCATCTCGTTCAGATATTTCTTTACAAAAATCGAGCTTATAATAAACAAAGGTTTTGTAAATGTTTCACAATTATTTATACAGGGGGTTGGGGATCTGTATGCAAGGGTCTGTGTATTGTAGGACATAGGCTTTGGAGCTGGAAGGTTAAGGGGGAGGGGCTTTGAGGAGATCATGCTTGTTACCGACTTAATAACAATGGCCAAAGGAAAAAAGAGCAAGTATGTTGCACTTTTTGTTTTTATGTCAAACAAGCTTCACACCCTTGGTGTATTACGATTTCCCAGACTGCAGCAATAAATAGTGAGGGTAGGCTAATGATGATCGGTAATCATGATGAAATAACTATTTAAGCGAGAGGTTAAGCAAATTATAATTCATGCATTAAAAAATGTTGACACTATTCTGTAGATTGGAGGGGATGAGGACTCGACTAAAGAAAAAAAATGCCCCAGAAGCAGCAGCGAGAGATCCCTCGACGGTAACAAGCAATCCACTAAGAGTGGCTCAGACAAACCATCCCTTTGTAGCCAGGATGAACATTCCCTCGGCAGTGATGGACCCCTTGGCAATGATGGACGACCCCCTCCGCAATGATGGACGACCCCTCAGCAATGATGGAGGACCCCTCAGCAATAATGGACAACCCCTGAGCAGTGATGGACGACCTCTCAGCAATGATGGACGACCCCTCAGCAACGATGGACGACCCCTCAGCAATGATGGACGACCCCTCAGCAATGATGGACGACCCTTCAGCAAAAATGGACAACCCCTGAGCAGTGATGGACGACCTCTCAGCAATGATGGACGACCCCTCAGCAATGATGGACGACCTCTCAGCAATGATGGACGACCCCTCAGCATTGATGGACGACCCCTCAGCAGTGATGGACGACCCCTCAGCAATGATGGACTACCTCTCAGCAATGATGGACGACCCCTCAGCAATGATGGACGACCCCTCAGCAGTGATGGACGACCCCTCAGCAATGATGGACGACCCCTCAGCAATGATGGACGACCCCTCAGCAGTGATGAACGACCCCTCAGCAATGATGGACGACCCCTCAACAATGATGGACGACCCTTCAGCAATAATAGACAACCCCTGAGAAGTGATGGACGACCTCTCAGCAATGATGGACGACCTCTCAGCAATAATGGACGACCGTACCAGCAGGAAGGATTTGTGGGGTACTTTAGATGTGAGGTACCAAACTGTACTCTGATGCTTTCCGAGGTCCCCATTAATAATACCCCTCAACGGTTGGACACTAATACCCCTCAATGGTTGGACACAAATATAACCCCACATTGGTTGGACACTGATATAACCCCACAATATTTGGACACTAATACAACCCTACAATATTTGGACACGAATACCACTCAATGGTTGGACACTAATATAGCCCCACATTGGTTGGACACTAATACAACCCCACATTGTTTGGACACTATTAACCCTCAATGGTTGGACACTGGTATAACCCCACATTGTTTGGACACTAATATAAACCCCACATTGTTTGGACACTAAAACACCCCACATTGTTTGTTTTTTTCGTTTGAAGAACAATATAAGTGTCCATCGAATCAAATTTATGAATAAAGTAAAACATCCACGGAATTAGGGTTTCTTTAAAGTAACCAAAGTACTTGTGCACATTCATTTCATTTCAAGTGATAATTCACAAATGTTTTTGACTAAAAAACAATGGAAACTTTATTTGTAACTCGATATCATTGTCATACCAACTACTTCAGAATGCCCTGTGCTGGTGTTTTCCCTCCATTGTTAAGATGCAAATACGTTACTCTATCCTATTTAATAGAGGACACACAAATCAGCTGAATAAGGCTACAGTGAGGACACCCCCACATTGCGCAAACCTATTTAATAGAGGACACACTAAGTCAGCTGAATAAGGCTACAGTGAGAACACCCCCACATTGCGCAAACCTATTTAATAGAGGACACACTAAGTCAGCTGAATAAGGCTACAGTGAGGACACCCCCACATTGCGCAACCCTATTTAATAGAGGACACACTAAGTCAGCTAAATAAGGCTACAGTGAGGACACCCTCACATTGCGCAAACCTATTTAATAGAGGACACACTAAGTCAGCTGAATAAGGCTACAGTGAGGACACCCCCACATTGCGCAAACCTATTTAATAGAGGACACACTAAGTCAGCTGTATAATGCTACAGTGGGGACACCCCCACATTGCGCAAACCTATTTAATAGAGGACACACTAAGTCAGCTGAATAAGGCTGCAGCGAGGACACCCCCACATTGCGCAAACCTATTTAATAGAGGCCACACTAAGTCAGCTGAATAAGGCTACAGTGAGGACACCCCCATATTGCGCAAACCTATTTAATAGAGGCAAACTAAATCAGCTGAATAAGGCTACAGTGAGGACACCCCCACATTGTGCAAACCTATTTAATAGAGGACACACTAAGTCAGCTGAATAAGGCTACAGTGAGGACACCCCCACATTGTGCAAACCTATTTAATAGAGGACACACCAAGTCAGCTGAATAAGGCTACAGTGAGGACACCCCCACATTGTGCAAACCTATTTAATAGAGGACACACTAAGTCAGCTGAATAAGGCTACAGTGAGGACACCCCCACATTGTGCAAACCTATTTAATAGAGGACACACTAAGTCAGCTGAATAAGGCTACAGTGAGGGCACCCCCACATTAAACATCTAACCCATCGAATAGGACACATTAAATACGGCAAAAGCAGGCTTGCAAACATTTTTTTTGTACATTTTTCTTTAGGGAAGTATAGATTCCTAATGAAATCATAAGAAACTTCATTTATTTACTTTATGGGACATTCAATTGTCCTTGCCAAAGCAGATTAAACACTCAAATCATTCTGTTTATGTATGAAGGGTCAGACAAAACTGGCATCTAAATAAATCAGGCAAAGGATACTGTTTTTGGAATCATGAACTAGAATATGGAGTTTAATAATAGCACTCATACAAAGTGGACCTTATTAGCTTATAATAAGTACTGTTACGATGTCCTAAGAACACTGCCAGGATCGTCTGTAATAAAGTAACGTTTTTCTGAGGAGATCGTAAGGGGCAAAGTCGACCGGACCTCCCCAAAGTCTTGTTGCCCCTCTGTGCGATTCACAATTTTATTGCCTTTACACCCCCCACCTCTGCAATCCTGAGAGCACCACTGGTTTATGTTTGTATGAGACATTAAGATTCCTTTTTTAAATGAAATTTCTTTGTCAAAACTTGTAAAAGGCGCTCAGATGGCAAACACAGTTCTTTGCTGCATTCATTTTCCAATATATATTTTTCAAATTATCACTTTTCTATAAACCTCACAATAAAAGGGTGTAAAATGCTATTTAATAGTTGATACCTTTCTAAAAGCAAAATTCTTAAAGCCGTTTTGATTGATCATCGTACAGACTGAGCAATGAATTCTAAAATAAGTGTGACATCATTGGGTATATTTTGATGTTACTATATTTTGCACTGAAAGGGCACACTATATAATGGTATTTTACACCATTTTAACCAACGTGAGGTTAGAGACTTCTTATGTTTCCACTTTCACAAGGACTCTAACCGTTGGAGAATAATTGCAGCATACAAAATGTACTTGAACTTAAGCCCTACCCGAGTACACAAACCGTATTGCACATGATTATTGCAATCACAATATAAATCAAGAGGGGCTACAAAAAGTGCCTAACAAGATCACGGATTAGTAGTCCCTTCAATACAATCTGGGAATCATGGGGGTCTGTTGTTGATCATCTGAAAAAAATGCAATGTCAGCACAATTAAATATCAACATTGAGAAAATCAAGTGAATGTATTGACCTAATGCCAGAAGTGACATTGCATGTGAATTGGGTGATTCACATGCAATGTCAGTTGAGTACAGAGCATGTGAATTGGGTGACTCACATGCAATGTCAGTTGAGTACAGAGCATGTGAATTGGGTGATTAACATGCAATATCAGTTGAGTACAGAGCATGTGAATTGGGTGATTCACATGCAATATCAGTTGAGTACAGAGCATGTGAATTGGGTGATTCACATGCAATGTCAGTTGAGTACAGAGCATGTGAATTGGGTGATTCACATGCAATGTCAGTTGAGTACCTAGCATGTGAATTGGGTGATCCACATGCAATGTCAGTTGAGTACAGAGCATGTGAATTGGGTGATTCACATGCAATGTCAGTTGAGTACAGAGCATGTGAATTGGGTGATTCACATGCAATAACAGTTGAGTACAGAGCATGTGAATTGGGTGATTCACATGCAATGTCAGTTGAGTACAGAGCGTGTGAATTGGGTGATTCACATGCAATATCAGTCGAGTACAGACCCATTTATTAATCATTTCATGTACTGATTCAGAGCACAAACTCTGCAAATTTTTCCCACAATTATTTTTTTCAACACAACTTTTATAACACAAAATCTCAAAGGGGTTGTAAACAATCCTCTAACACAGCGTTTTAAACGATGATCTGCACTGGAAAGCAACATAATGTACTTGTACATGTTTGAATGTTTTGGACATGTAGCTCTTCTACATTTTTGTGATTTTACTTCTGTTGTTACGGAGATAGTCCTTAATTTTTCGCCAAGTTCTTTCTTGCAGCAAGGGATGCTCTCTCTGCACCTTCTCAATGTCAGCCTTACCAGGGAGACGGAACAGCAGAATCGGTTTTAGTGAATGCACTGCCTCGATCTCATCTTCAGTCAATGGCCTTTTTTTACCTTTTGGTGCTGAAATAATACAATATAAAAACATGTTATAAGACATGATACAATTATTTTTAGTATTTTTGTCTTGAAATCGCCAAAATACCTAAAGGGATAAGACTTTAAGATTTGCATTGTGAAGAGACAAATAAGGTTGATGGTGACACCATGCATGATCTCTCTTTTGAGAAAGAGTGGTGGCTCTGAGAAGAGCCGTTGGAAGAGCTGTTGAGAAAACCAACAGCTCTTCTCAGAGCCACCACTCTTTCTCACGGCTGTTTCAATCCCATGCACTGTGCGTTAAACAAGTGTTCAAGTTTGTTTGCTGCAGAAAGTGCACAAATTTTGTTTCCTCCAATTATTACACAGAACGTCATCATTTGTTTACACTACAACCCCTCTCAACAGAGAAATGTAAAAGTTGATGTAATGCCCCGTTTCTTTAATTCATCCACGTCCCAGTATTTACCATGCCACTTTGTGTATACATAATTGTGTTTTCTACCAGGATTTAGACGTTTCTACTAAGCCCGGGAAGGGACAGTGGTAAGAAAAAAATATGCAGGGGCTAATTCGTTCGCACGGTTAAGTAATCCGTTCGAACGAATTAATAATCCGTTCGCACGGTTTAGTAATCCGTTCGAACGAATTAGTAATCCGTTCAAACGAATTAATAATCTGTTCGCACGGTTTAGTTATCCGTTCGAACGAATTAGCAATCCGTTTGAACGAATTAGTAATCCGTTCGCACGGTTTAGTAATCCGTTCGAACGAAATAGCAATCCGTTTGCACGGTTTAGCCAAAGCATGAAATGGCGCTGCACGCATGCGTAAGCGATCCCCTCATAACAACACTTTGCTTCAAGATGGCGGAGGGCCGCGACACAAGTTCTGACTCTGATGATGACCGTGTTGGTAAGTTTGTCAACAGATGCATTGCTAATTGAAAAGACAAGGTTGGACACTTAAAAGGTCCCGTAGAGATTACATAGAGTTGTCGGTATAGGTGTATATTTGTTATAATTCAGGGTAACGTCATTATCACTCTGGTTTACTGGTCTCTGTATCAGACCAGCCATCGATTCCACCAAACTCTTCCTAACTTGGGATTAATCTTAGGACTTAGGACGAGTCCCAGCCTTGCACTGAAACATGCAAACCTTAAGATTAATCCTAAGTAAGGACGAGTCAATCGCCCCAATTCGAGATAGGATAAATCCTAGTGTTTCGTGAAATCGGCTGCAGGTAAGAATGTTATGTTACATAATGCAAGTAGGCCACTTTGCATTGACTGGCACCGGCCACAGGATAGTTACGATTATAAAAACTATGGGCCTGAAAAGGCTTGTGTGTTGTGTATGACGGCAAAAAGGTTATGAGAGTAAGCATATCACAACATACCCAAAATCCTCCTCAAAACTTTGGTCGGATCTGAAGATTTCTCCTTCACAAAAGTCATTTTCATTTCTGCTAATATATATTTATGTGCATAAATAATTTAGCGTGATGATAAAATAGCTAAATGTCACCCATGTTGAGGTAAACACGTGTGTAGTCATTGTGTAAAGGTGTTATCAAGCACTCCACAAATTTGTTGTTCATATGCACTGGGCCGTTCCAGGTAGTGACAAGTCTTCCCCAGTGGCTTTCAGAACATAGCATTACCATAATTATGTATTACCCATGTTGCTATACAAAATACTGGTGAAATTGTTTCACTGTTGTATGAGGACATTCATAGTAAGGCTAGTATACTTTTGGCTGTTGCAATTTATAAAATGTATTGTCAACCGTGGTGATACACCGTTACCTTTTATACTCTGAGTCATTGGAGACACAAGACACAAAGTTTTGACGTTTTGCCACAGCTTCAATTAAATTTTGTTTTGAAGTTTCGCCAGATACCAAATCTTGTTTGGGCAAGCTGGAATCAACATCAGGGCTAACAGACTTTAATTAATAATTATAACATATCCAAAGGACACCTGCAGTCCAGTGGACCGCATTATTTTGTGTGCATTGCAATGGTTCAAACCATGACTTAAAATTGTGATAAAATCTCACATTAAAATTAAAACTAAATAAGTATTTACTTTTTGATGTTTGTAATAAAGAAATTTCTTAATGTTTTGTCTCAACATGCAGAAATACCAGCTTCTAAGAAGGTTTTTTTCAAGTTTCTTGCTGAGGAGAGAAAAATTCCGAAAGAGACATTGAACATCATGATTGCTGAGAAGGTGTGTTTACCAGATGCCTGCTGAGTACAATTTTAATTTTAATTTATCATTAAAGTGTGGGAAAGAGTTAAAATGTTGCTTTTGGACAAGGGCAGCACTGAGATTGTTTTCTTGAATTGTACACTTATAATTATTTGGTGATTACCAAAATTTAGATTGGTTGTTATAAAAAGAATGTATTTTGTTTTTGCTTGTTTAACAATGTATTCAATATATATATATTTTTAAATTTGTTGTTGTTGCCGTTGGTGGTATTTTTTGTACCAGAACTTTACATAATTCCTTCATTTGTTTTATTCCTAGCTGGACTGTGTGACAGTAGCTGATATGTCTGATAAAGATCTGCAACAATTTTTGCCAAAGCTTGGTGACAGAATAGCAGTCCGGCAGTATTGTTGCAGAGAAAAAGAAGTCAGTTCTAAGGATGGAGCTGTTTGTAAGGCAACCCTTAGTTTAATGGAAAAAATTCGGGGAAAAAAACGTAAAATGTTTGGTGGAAACTTAAAGGACAACCGAAGTAGTAAACTGACTGGAAATACAAACGCTGTTAGACAGAAACGCCGTTTTGAGATAGGTTGGAAGGATTTCAATCGGGATTGTTTTTCTCAGGTCAGGCAGCAAAGAGGAGGTGGAACAAGACATCTTAAACTCGATAAAGATGTAACAATGGCAGAGATAAAAGACATTGCCATAAAACTGTTCTTTCCAAATGGAAAATCAAAACTTGGAGAAATAAAAGAGTTTGAAATTACACTGAGAGACCACCAGGATAATATGTTAGATCCATCAACAACATTGCTTGAACTTATTGAGCTCTTGAAATTAAAAATGTTGAGAATTTACATATTTACCAAGCGTATAGAAGAAACAGATTTTCCAAAGTCATCCTCCATCACTACAACTAGCTCAGTTGTTCCACCGAGCTCGCCTGAGACGCCTGAGACAAGAGATCAATCTGAAGACGAGGATCAATCAAACATCGCAGGACCTTCTAGACCTTCAAATAATTCTGAGCCTTTCCTCGAGTCAATCTTACTGTCTTCAGATGACGAAGTTCTATTCGGAGGTGGACTTATCAATGAAGAAATGTTCCATGACACTCTCACATATGATTTCCTCAGTGACAACCTTGAAAACGTTCGTCCTTCTTCCAGCGAGAGGAATACCTCAACACCAGGAAACAAAATTCAAAGAATCAAACTCCATCGGGGTCAGGTTTTTGTAGAACTAAACAATGCTGTCAAAAACGGCACAGTATCATCGAATGATGCCGTTATTGAAGTCGAGATGATTCTACCTAATGGAACTGTTGAAAAAGGGGAAGATAATGGGGGGGGTCTTCAGAGACGCTCTCGCCGAATACTGGGAAACATTCAACAAGAAATGTGCAACAGGAAGTATCATAACAGTTCCAGTAACCCGACATGACATGAAAGAAACGTGGAAATATGTTGCTGAAGTTATGATTATTGGGTATAAAACAGTGGGTTATTTCCCCATCAAACTTGCAAAACCATTCATGAATCATTGTTTTGGACATAAAACACAGGAAGACGAGCTTGTAAAGACATTCTTGCAGTTTATTCCGGACCACGAGAAAAAGATCATTGAGCAAGCTCTTACAGATTTTCAGAGTGTTAGTGAGGATGACGAATTTTTGGATATGCTGGATTCCCATGAGGTGAAACCCTGCGTACGTGAGGACAACTTCAAAACAATCTTGTCAGAAGTGGCTCATAAAGAACTGATCCAGGATACTGCATACATATCAGATTGCTGGCGGGTTCCTCTCAAACAACGTTTGACACAACTACTACCAAAAGGGGGTCTGGATGAGTTGTATAACAAGCTAAAGCCCACACCCCACAAAGTGACATCCATCCTGCAGTTTGAGGAACATCTCGAGCGAAAAGAGCAGAGCATCTCTACTTTCTTGAAGAAATACATAAGGCAATGCCCTGAGGAACGTCTTCTAAGGTTTCTTAGATTTTGCACAGGTACTGCATTTTTTATTTAGACGAAAACACTGACTCTGCTTTTTTAAATTCAAATAAATCATTAACATGACATTTTAAACTCCATGTTAGTGTAGTCTAACCTGAAGGAAAAGTCAGTTGTACACGTAGGTTTCACTTAAAAAAATGAAGGTATATTACATGATGTACATTCTATTATTGCGTTACTCGGTTATTTTCTGGGGTTTAAGATTAATTGTACATTAACATTATTTTGATAATTATATGTTGCAAAAAGATTGCTTGAACATTGATATGCGTCTCTCAAATGTAGTTTTTCAATTTGTACACTCAGTAGACGTTGTGCACTGTATTTGAGTAATGGATGATAAAATCGTTCTTCTAACAGGTGCAGATGTCCTGATTGCATCATCTATTAAGGTGAGGTTTGTAGAACCACTGAGTGACTTCTCAAGAACTCCTGTTGCACACACCTGCGGTTATGTGCTTGAGTTTCCCAACAGCTATGGCTCCTACTTAGAGTTGGCAGAAGAATTAACCGAGCTCCTTGACTCAAAAGTATGGGTAATGGATATCGTATAAATCAGTAAGCATGAGATAAAGTAAAGTAGCCATTGTAATAATATATGCATTTAGGTTTTATGCTCAACTCTATTTTACTCCTTTTTTTTAAATGCGTCAGTGTCTTCCATCGTGTTCATATAAGAAGTTCTCTAAACCATAATGTTCAATTCGGCACAATTCACAGTGTGTCCATAGTTCATGCACAGTGCAAATTCATTAACAGTTTATGTTACCATAGTTTGACCATTATTACCATTGGAACAATCATAGGCTGTTTAGGTCATAGGTCAATTTAGTGTCACAGAAATGGATGGAAGACACAAATACTTTTCTCAGTTGAGAAATAATTATTTTTCCTAATTTTATTTGAAAGCTTATGTATCTTTTTTTTTGTGGTTGCATGATATGCACTGTGTACCAATCTAAGTTTCCGATCCAGCAGTCTAAGCCCCTTATTATTTAGAAAAATAAAAGCTTATAACTGATTTGCAGGGAGTGCTCTTATTACTGTTATCTAAAGGTAGTTCTTCATGAAGAATGACTGGGAATGGATGAAAAACAAAAAGGTTTGATAAAATAACTGATATTTGTGTACAAAGAAGAAGAAAAATGCTTCATTGTAGATAGACAGTTACGTGTTGTTTTTTATACTCGACAAAGAAATCGATAGACAACTGAAAAACGGTTGACATTTATGCAAAGATACATTACAATTTAATGGTTGTTAAACAAATTGAACGAGTCATGCTTGCGTGTTCATAACACTAATTGTAAAGACCAACCCCCCCCCTTACAAATTCGGGCATGTGAAAACATTTAATTGTTCTTTCTTTATTCTAAACAGTTGATGATGTATATTTTTAAAAGTATTGATAACAACAAATCATAGGCCTAGCCTGGAAAGTATTTTCCCAGCCAGTGACGCAAACGGTGGTTCAGCAGTTAAAGTACATTATACGACTTTATTAATGCACACAACATAAAATCGTCAAAACCTACATACACAAATTAGACAAGTAAAATGAAAGTATCAAACATTTCTGAGCTGCTGTAGGGGTAGTATAAATCGTTTTGAAAGCATTTTATACAGTTTAAGTGTTATATAAGTGTTGCAGTTTTCTTGTAGTTTTTAAGAGTTTTAACAGTATATCACTTTGTGTTTCTCCCGGGACATTTATGATTTGTTGGCGTATCTATAGTGAAAGGAACCTATAGAAAGAACATATTTTTAAGTTAATAATTATTTCAAGTCTGTTTTCTTCCTAGCTAGAATTACTTTGAAAATATTTTCTGATATTTCCAACAAAAACTTGAATTTCATTCCAATATTTCAAACTCTCTATAACTAAGATGGTCACACCAAATGGCGCACCCATTGCGGGAACTTAAAGGAACACGTTGCCTTGGATCGGGCGAGTTGGTCAATAAAAAGCGTTTGTAACCGGTTGTTATAAAATGCATATTATGGCTAGAAAGACATTTTAAAAGTAGAATACAGTGATCCACACAAATAGGCCTCGAATTGCGTGGTTTTCCTTTTACATCGTGAACTAACACGGTCGGCCATTTTGTGGAGTCAAATTCACAAAATGGCCGATCGTGTTAGTTCGCAAAGTAAAAGGAAAACCGCGCAATTTCGAGACATAATTTTGTGTGGATCACTGTATTCTACTTTACTAACATCTTTCTAACATAGGCCTATGCATTTTATAACAAACAGTTACAAACGCTTTTTATTGACCAACTCACCCGATCCCGATCCAAGGCATAGTGTTCCTTTAAGCACCACCCCCCCCCCCCAAACAAACACACAGGCAATAATGTCATTTTTACAAATGAAAACAAAAAAAATAATAACAGTTTGCAAGGGGGAAAAGCTAACTTTGTTACCGTGGTGGTGGTAAAGTAAACAGATGGTGGTGGTGGTGGTTGGGGGGGGGGTATTATATAACGAGCACATTTTCTGTCTGACAAACTAACTAATGATACAAATTTAAATGTCAGATCCTAAGTTTACATATAAATAAAACATAAAAATAAAAACATTGTTTAGCAAGACATCCTGTGCGCCACTTTTAAACGGTGTATAAAGAAACACGTTTGTATTATACATTTGTAACTGTCCTAATAAAACTATAGCCTTACCATTGAGTTGTCATGCTGACAGGGCCCAATTTCATAGAGCTGCTTAAGCAGAAAAGAAGCTAAGCACAACAAAATTATGCTTACCAGAATAAGGTAACCAGCCAAAATACCATGTCACATGCACCATTTCTTAATGCCTGCTCATTTTGCTAATCACACATTGTAAGCAAAATTACCTGCTTAAGCAGCTCTATGAAATAATTTGGCCCTGATCTTGTCTGAATGGCATACATTCACGGCAATTAATTTGTTGAACATTTTGCCACGATGCACTTTTTAAAAGATTGTTTACACTATTTTGTTAATCTGTTTTCTGTATTCCATTGTTAGTGTTTACTTGCCGTTTGTTTCAATAAAAAAGAACACATCAATTCGCCAAGAACTTATTACTTGTCATTCTTATACTTTAACGGCGTCTTAAAAACTGTTGTCAGTTTGCACATTATGGCGAAGTGGCTCAATATTGAGCATTCATCACTTGCTTAACAACACATGGCGGCCTACTTTATTAATTTTAGACAATCGGATTGAAATGAAACGACGATCTCTTCTTCAGCTTTTCGATACGTATACACTTTAGACTTTATTCACAAGTGTATGATTTATACTTACTTTTTAAACAGTATATTGACCGTAACTAAATTAGATCTTTAATAAAAACGCGCTAAATGTATTTTGTACTTGCACTTCAAGCCCACATGCACTTTTAATTTGAAAGAGTTGTGTGTGTATTATTTTGAAGTATTCATGTCAAAAGCTTTGACAGAGAAGGCAGAATGCTGGTTTGCAGCTCTAAGACCACAGTCAAACACTCCAAGATCTTGGCCCAATTTTCATGGCTTTCTTACCGCAGAATTCTGTGCTTGTGATCTCCATTCTTCGCTTACAGTGAAAATGCTGAATTTCGGCGCTAGTTTAAGCAAAGAATGCCTGTGAAACGTGAAGTACGCACGCGCCCAAGAAACATTTTCGTGCTAATCTGTGATAAACACTGCTTCCATAATCGCCGATTCGTTGCTTACGGTAAACAGAGCCATGAAATTGGGGCCAGGGTTTTGGTATAGTAACATAATCGTACATAGGACGTGGAAGGCAGAGGTGGGTTGGTTATCCCATGTTTTGCTAGATCCAATTATGTTCATTTAGTATTTTCACTAATCTGAAGATTGTAATAAATGTTATTCATTTAATACTGACAATACCTCTCTCAGAACGAGGTACAATTCAGTCCACTGTAGGCATCATGTGACAAAGTAAGGTGTCTCTTTGCCATGATAAAACTGCAAAGACGGAAGACGTCCTCATCGCATGGAATCGATCCTCGGAAGATACATTCTTCCTCACATTCGTCTAAATCATCTTGAGTGATCCCCTGTGTTAGTTTTTAGTGTTATATAATTCTGGCACGAAATACATAACATTTGGTCGGCCGTGTGGTACATTTTCATTCTTGGATGGGGAAATGATATGCGTATTCCACACATCAGCTGTCCGGTCAAGTTCATCCTGAAAAAAATAGTAATAATAAATTATAAAAGTGTTAAAAAGATAATTATAATAAAATAGATTTGCACACACATATGAAATATTACTGACTCGAAAACTTTCAACTATAAAACACCAAGTTTGTCATCATGAGACCTACTCACGTTTGAAATTGACAAATTGTCATAAAAATAAGGAAAACAAGAAAAGAAAGAGCAACACAAGCAGTATAAACGGTACCTGGATTAGGCCGAGGAAACAGAAGAGAACTAGGTTCACGTCAAGAAAGGTGCCATCAAAGTATCCCTCGTTCTTCATTCCATGGAAAAATTTCCTAGCCAGAACTCAATGCATTCTTTCCTCAAAAATCCCCAAAAACTTCGATCCGTTGATTGTGGTTGCTTGAACCGTACATGAAACTCCTTTCTTCCTGCAAAGGCATCACTTTCCATTACGCCGTAAGAATCTCTGGAATTCCCCGTACATAGCAGTTCTCTGTCCCACGGTCTGCTCTTACAATTCTAGGACAGCCTTGAAGGACTTTTTACAGTTTCAACCGAAGTACCCGCCGATAACTCTTGGATCACTGCTGGTCCTGTACGGCATTTGAGCCAGCCTAGTTTTCTTGCAAACCCGTCCAATGCATCCATTAATGCACAGACCGAAGGGAGCCAACTTGTCATAGGAGTCCATGTGCCCATATATAATTTGGTCCCTTTGAGAAGTAGGACCGTCTTGATAGTCTTCTTGCACGCCGCATTTCCGTTCCAATAGGATCGACCAAAGACAAGATAACCCTGACGTGTTCTTTTCTTACATTTAGACCATTCAATTTGCATTTTTCAAACATCCATCTGTATCCATGACAAGAACCTGACCCTTGGAGTTCTCGTCTTATGAAAGCAACCACTTCTTGAAGATTGGTATAATTTTTCCGACGAAAAAGCCCTTGTCCTCTGTAAGGTCCTCTTCAAAGTTCTTTCACTTAAAAGTATTTTGTGTTTTGCAATAAGAATATTTACAATATCCTTATACTCCAGGCCAAGGTGAAAATATATCTCTATCAGTTTGTTTCGGTTGGTCATGTTCGTCTTGTGGTTGAGAATGGCACAGACTATTTGATGAATTCTGATGCTGGTAGACTATTGAAGCTGTTAGGGGATGCCGTTAGACTTTGCTCAAAAGACCTAATAGAAACAAAATAATATAAAGATGTAAAGTGCTATTTCTTTGAGAAGGAATGTGAGCATAAATCCAACGTTATGGTGGCACATAAATAAAGGAAATGTATGTACTCTCTTTCTAAATAGCAATAATCAAAGAAGCCTTCATTGGGAAGGTAGGATGAAAGTAGATGGCTCAGTAAGTTTTGGTCATCTAATGAGTCTCCATTATGCAGAACCCCCCCCCCCCCGAAAAAAACACTAAAAAAAAAAAAATAAAAAAAAACCAACAATCTAACAAACAAACAACAAACAACAAGTAACTCGCGTATTTGGGAATAATTTCTCGCTCGCTCTATTAATACTCCAATGGAGTCATTTGTTCTGTAAATCGTTACATAGACATGACACTGTTTTGTAAAACAGCGCATTCTCTCCCGCCATACCCGTCAACTATGTCACCCTTTTGCCGTCAAAAGAGTCAACCACAAGCTTTTTTAGACCCACATTCAATTGTTATAATAATTATGATAGTGTGATCTTGTGGCCAGTGCCAGTCAATACTAAAGGGCATATACGTACAAAAGTAAGTAACATTAAAATTCGTAGGTGTTTTACACAGACCAAAGTGATAATTACATTACCCTGAATCAAAACAACTATACACACTACCGACAACTCTATATAGTCTATATGAGACCTATTAAGTTTCAATTAACATGTATCTGTATCCAATCATACTGATCAAGATTGAAAAACTTACCAACACGGTCATCATCAGATACGTCAGGTTTACTTGCGTCGCTGCCCTCCGCCATCTTGAAGCAAAGTGTTGTTGTGAGGGGATCGCTTACGCATGCGTGCAGCGCCATTTCATGCCTTAGTTAAACCGTGCGAACGCATTACTAATTCGTTCGAACGAATTGCTAATTCGTTCGAACGGATTACTAATTCGTTCGAACGGATTATTAAACCGTGCGAACGGATTACTAATTTGTTCGAACGGATTACTAATTCGTTCGAACGGATTATTAAACCGTGCGAACGGATTACTAATTCGTTCCAACGGATTGCTAATTCGTTCGAACGGATAACTAAACCGTGCGAACGATTATTATTCGTTCGAACGGATTACTAAACCGTGCGAACGGATTATTAATTCGTTCGAACGGTTACTAAACCGTGCGAACGGATTATTATTCGTTCGAACGGATTACTAAACCGTGCGAACGAATTAGCCACTGATATTTTTTTCTTTCCACTGTCCCTTCCT